>NW_015373884.1:94936-104920 GCF_001272555.1 Dufourea novaeangliae | reverse complement strand
GTGGTGAGGCCTGGGCAATCGGTATTGTCATCGGTAAACTACTGTAAACTGAAGACAATATCGAGCTAATGGCTGCGAACTTCGAATCTATCTCATAAAACCACGTTCTATATTACATCGAACTAGGATTATTTTAGAAATCGATATGAGATTCAAAGTGTAAAAATTTCTACTACTGTGAACGTTTTAGAAAATTATTCGAGATAAAGATGTATGGAACTACTGAAAATTACTTTAGATTCCTTTTCCTTATTCTGTAAATTCTTTGATTGGAATATGAATGCTGCTGGAAGTATGAACATTTTCACAGGACAATGATATAAATGGAACTTTAAAACTTTTTTAAGTGTTACAGTGATATTTCGTTACATGTTCCATAATGTCAATAGATTTCCCCGCAACATCCATAATTATTACAAATGTCAATATAACGAAATATCTTTTATGCGATGTTTGTGGTGTAATAAAAATCTGTGTTTCGATTACGTTTTTGATTCATATTGCTCACTTATATGTAATAATACAGAATAAAAATATACTATTTGTCCGATATTTGAAAATATACAAGCGTTCGTTGTCACTGTTAAACTGTTGTAATAACAATGGAATAATAAAATAATTTTCTCAAATGGACATAATAATACATATACATATTCATAAAAACAATATCAAACACAATAACTTTTTTGTACACGACAAAAAACTAATAAGTCCATCGGGACTAGAACCCAAGACTCCTTTCTAATACGTCTACTTTACAGCGAACGGACGGAAGAAAATCCGTTCATGATCATGGTCCCTTAGATAATTTTCCGACGTACCGAACACTCATGATCTGACAACATTGCGTACTTGAGACTCGACAACACTGTAGAAGTTAGACTAGTTGAGCTCGAATGGATTTACCGTAGTTCACAAATTCACCGTTCTCATAACGTAGAGGGCAGCAGAAAATCCCTGACATTTTACACGATCGGTATTTCAGAACATGAGAGACGAAGTCCCATAATATGATAGGTCTATCCTATACCTCGTCGGTGGTAAAACTATTCATACTCCCATATAAATTATAAATATTGTTACGCCTTGGCGTTCCGCCACACGACATAACAGTTTATTTATAGAACACAAAACAACACAACGTTTATTTACAACTGTACAACGTTAATTATATACAAATATGTACAACTTAATTATGGTACGTCTGTTCTTTTTTGTGTCATGTCAGAGACTCTCTTCTTTTATATACTGGCGGTTGTCAGCGAAACGACTGACCGATTTACAATCGATTCTTGAAGTCGGAGGCACCTTCAGTTATAACGCGAAGCCAGCTTCGTGGCTTCAAACGTCACAACAATATGTAAATGTTAATAAAAGCGGTGTATATTCTCCCACATGTAGATTTAATAAACTATTTATGAAACTACATCTATTCTGAATTTATCTGTTACAAATATCCAAATGTAAGGCAAGATATAAAAACGAATAAAACAAGAACATGTAAAAAGTAACATTACTAAAATGTCCATTAAAAATGCATTTAGACTAAATTGTCTTGTAGTTAAATGAAAAAATATATACTTTTTCGTTTCATGTTTCATGACAGTCATATTTATCCCTTAATCTTAAACTGAAGCATCGGATATTTTATTCCCGTCAAATCATGTAGATACACGCAATATGAATGGAATATATAACACTTCATTTGTGCTAATCATACTCAGAATTCATGCTGTATCGGTAACGTCGGGTATTGACACTAAAATGGTAACAGGGCTACGTAGCCCTACGAACGTGGGACAGAAAAAAGCATTGGATGATAGGTCTATTCTATACCTCGTCGGTGGTGACAATATTAAAACTTCAGAGATGCATATATTATTTAAAAACTATATATGTATATTATTTATTAAAATATTTGTGACTTTATGATACATACCCTTGATAATAAAACTTAACACGTAGAGACAAAATTATTATCCGATTTACAGTTAAATTAAAACATATTTGCCGTGGCACAATCTAGGTGGCAGCACTTTGTTAGCGGCGTTACGTTGCCGTGGGAATAGGTGTTTCGTTCAAGCCATATTTAGGGTTATCGATATGCGATTGTTGAAAGCGCGAAATTTGAAACAGATGCACTTGAAGAAGGTAGGAAAGTGAAGTTAGCACATGTAGGAAGGAATTGAAATCAGTAGATACTCATCCAAAAGGATAGATTTCAAATTATTTATGTTTGAACAATTGCTCTTTATCTCCCTCTCCTAATATGCAAAACAATATTAAGGTGTTAAAACGCTCGCGAACTGGACAATTGATAAATGAAAGGAAATACATTGGCAAATAGGAAGTCGTTCTAATTAATTAATAATTTCTTGATTGGATGTCGGTATCTAAGACATTTTGATAATAAACAAATTGTATTTGTTTTTATAATCGGTCAAGGAGATGACTCTCGTTTCCTTTTTCCGCCATTCATCTCTGGACATTACAACTATCCAGACGCGTTCTCGAAACATAAAAAGTATTTGTAAAAGTTCTTAGTAAATTCGTTTACATAAGTGTAAAGAAATATTGAAATTAAAATTAAAGAGTTGTGAACAGTTTAAATCGTAATTGTTATTTAATTGAATATTTAAATACAATTTCACAACTAAAAGCGCCCCATAGGCGCTAGCTCACGCCATTTTTCCCACGAAGCTTTAAAATTCACTAAGGAGAACGCAACAGCGGTTGTAGCGGTTATGGCCACGTGCGTATAATTTCAATAAAGATGACTGTATCCGAAAATAACTAGACTCTTTTCTTTTATAAACACAATATAATTTAACATGAGTTACGCTACTTTGTACACTAAATATACTTTATAAAATAACTCGACACTTAACGAATGTAAAATAACTGATATAAATAAATCTACGTAACGGGAACGTCCGTACCGTTTTTATGAGAGCGTTAAAAACCCCCTCTACTTATGCGCCTGAGCCAATTCTGGTGTCGCTATGTTCGCCTGCCGGAGAATCCGCCTTAAAATAATATATTCCTTAACCTAGTCCTTAATTCTCACGCGGCGGTGGCGCGAACTGTCTGTGTTCACAGTCGCCACACGGTTATGGAGAACTACTCTGTCGCCGTTCTATTATACGGTCCGATTCGGATGAGGGAGCGGAATTGAGGAGGCAATACCGACACAGTACTTATTATTAACGAATAAAACTTTATTCTTTACTGATACTTAGGTACAACACAATAGAAGGTATCTTTTCTGCAGTCTATTGTTTTTCAGTCTATGTCTTCTTAAAACCTAGATAGACGTCTCCTGTCGATCGCGTGGGAGCCGCGCCCGTCTGGTGGCGCTCAGTTCGCCTGCGCCTGATTGGTGGGCTTTTCCTATGCGCCACACGGTGTTACGTTGTCGCGGGAAGTGTGTTTAGTTTAAGCGATATTTAGGGTTATAGTACAGCCGACTCTAGTACTAGCCAGTGATGCCAGAATCGAGGTACTGTTTACCCCCACCACTCTCCCACTCGGACGTACCATCGTCTCCCACTATGACCTACCGACGTCTCCTACTTTACGTCCACAAGTATTTATTTGGAAAATTACAGCTGGTGATCGTTGATACAATAAACATCTCCCAGCCAATGGTGTCCAGAATTATCCTAATAATCGTAGATTGTTTAAAAACCTAGGAAAGGGAAATGGCGCAATTGACCTTTCCAATATTGATGGTGCCATTGATTATGTGCACATTAGATTATTTTCTACAAGGCTGCAAAATATTAATGAAATTTAAATTAGGAAATTACTTTTAAAGTTGCTTCACATTTTCTTTAATTGCTGGACTGTTCTCTGCAATGATTATATAAAATGGTTTATCAATATATATATATATAAATAATATACATTATATGTTTTAAACTAGATTTTTGAAGTAACTATACTGTTCAAGGAAACAATAAAGTTTAAAGTTCACTGCGTGACAAGTGTGGAACTCCAAAGAAGTGACTACTTTAATGACTTTCAGGTATAGTTTCATTGCCATTTTCAAATATACATCTTACAATTTAACAAATAAAAAAATTTCTCACCGTTGTGGAAATTAAATTAGATGCATTATATTTTTCGTTAATTTCCCTCCTTATCTTTCAGCGGACAGGTAACACTCCTCTTTTTTCGATATTCTTTCAAAATTCGTATAAATAAATGCTTTTCAGTATCACTATAATGCTTTTTTGTTGCCATATTTTTTGAACATTCATCCCCACAAAACTGCACAGACTAAAATAGAATACTTAGCACGTGGTACACATGTGGGAAGAATAACGAAACGCAATGCAGACGTATTTTCAAAATCATTTTTCATTGGGCGATACAGCGGGAAGTTTCTGATGTTTGCCGAAGGTAATATAGTTTACTAACTTCGAGGAGCGACCCAAAGACACACGAATGTCATGGCCACGAGAGGGCTGAAAAGGATAGAACGTTTCCCGAAAGCGTGCAAGATCAGTCACGGAGTTAATTATCCGGACGCGCCAAGCCGGAGACGTTCCCGGCTAGACTACGGGAGAGCTGGCTACTGGTAATCCTTCATACGCAGTCCGTTATATTATTTTCTCGGTGATATTTTTGTATATATTGGTGTTCCCATCGTCTCCATATTTCTTCGGGCCTCCACCCATAGATGCGCGCTGAGCATCTGGTGTGAGCCACCCGAGCACCAGCCGCGCGCGCTTCCACAAAAGCGGCCACCGCCCAGTTTGCAGGCAGCTGTCCATCAGCCGCCTGCAGCCTAGGCCTAAGGATGCGTAGGGCCATCACCCAAGCGCGTCCGGGTATGCCGTCGGGCCCCGGGCCCGTGTTACGGGCCGCGAGGCGTTTGACGGCATTGTCAAACTCCTCCGCTGTGACCCTCAGATCTTCGGTCCACAACGCCGGGTCCGGCAGTTCGGGAGGGCGCGGCTCTTCCGGGTCACCTAGAAATAGAGGGTCCACCACCCTCCCGAGCATCCGAGGGTCCATGCTCTCGGTGACCGAGGGCGCCGGAGGTCGAATGCGCCCCAAAACGATCCGGTACAGCCGCCCCCAAGGGTCACGGTCGAGCGAGCCGAGGAGCACGTCGCACGTTTTGGCTTTGGCCCTCCTTATGGCCGCCCGAACCTCTCGCCTCGCCCACCGGTAAGCGAAGGCCATTTTTTCCCCTAGCGGAAACCTGATTTGCTCGCGAGGATACATACCATAGACATATACAGGGTGTCCCAAAAATGTCCTCCGACCCGGAAATGGGACACTCGGGGGGTGAATTGGAACAACTTTTTCCTTAGCAACAATGTAATCTGAGGCTTCGTTATCGAGATATTAATGAAAAACCGCGACCAATCAAAGCGCGAGTTTGCCAGCCGAGTTCCTGCGCTAGCGGTGGTTACGCACTACGCTTGTACTACGAAGCTCCAACAAGTAAGTCAGTATGCATCGCAGGAAACTGCGTATAATACCAAATAAAAAAGACGTAACAAATACAATCATACTTTTTATCATCTGCCATTTGTTATTTAAAGAGATTAATGAATGAAACGTAAATGTGGGCAAATTATGTGTAACGTAAGAAGACGAATGCACATTCACTTTTTTGTAAATTCCTTTTTACGAATTTGTAAATTTCCTATTCAAATAACGTGTGAACGAAAAGGTAATGTAACAGAGAATGAACGAGAAGTGATCGTAATTCGGTATTGGTATAGAAATTCGTAGTTTAATAACGGTCACCAATGTTACTGATAATGAATAAGTTTCTCCAAAAAGCCCAAAGAAAAAGTTAGGTACAGAAACTTGCAGAATTATCGCCGGAAATAAGCCATAGCTTGCGTTAAACTAAGAAAATAATAATTAGCAATAAATTGATTAGAACTCACCCTTTCGGAAATTCACCTGCAGTTTGCAAACCTGTGTCACTAGGTCACTGAACCGATCCTGGTCATCGACGGCCGAAACGGTTTATGGCAGGGTATCGCCCAGTTCGCAGGTGATCGCTGATATATCTCACCATACACTATATACACCAACTCACCCGAAGTTAAAGGATGTAACGTCAAGTGCGTCCTGGTTATTCCACCGAATACGGACTTACTTCACTGCACGACCACTAACACTGATCACCCAGCGGTCAACAGACACGTGTCGGTAAATTTGTTTCCCTGCTCCTCGAGATAGACAATGTACATTGTTCTTTGTCACTCGAAGCAACGGGCACGTTGGTGGTCCTCTTTATTTCGGACATTGTCAAGCCGATGCATGTGATGTCTGTTTTCTATCTCGAAGCAGTAGGTACCCTGGCAATAAATGAACGGGCTACGGCGCCTTGGAGAAACTGCGCGACGGTTCTTTCCTTGCACTTCTGCAAAGCACGTGTTATCCTAGAACCGTTGGTTTCGTTTTACCTAAATCTTGTCGTGGTGGGAGTGAACTTACAATGTAATGATGGGAAACTACTTGGGGGTAGAGGAAGCCCTTTCGGAAAATTCTGTCAGTCGGTTAGCAATCGGGCGACAGAGATGTTCAGTTCACGGGAGTATTACGCAATGTTATGGTGGTTCGTACAGAATAACGGATATGCGGGTGTTGCTGTGCAAGTGTTTGGTTACGTAAAACATCAGAAAAATTGAAAACAATCGACCCATTCCGGGGCCACGAATTTTCCTAACGTAGTAACAACACGTTGGATTAAAAATACATTAAGTGATTGTGTCGGGTGATCAGTGTTAGTGGTCGTGCAGTGAAGTGAGTACGTATTCGGTGGAATAACCAGGACGCACTTGACGTTACAACCCTTAACTTCGGCTGGTGAGGTATACCAGCGATCACCTGCGAACTGGGCGATACCCTGCCATAAACCGTTTCCGCAGTTGATGACCAGGATCGGTCAAGTGACCTAGTGACATAGGTTTGCAAACTGTAGGTGAATTTCCGAAAGGGTGAGTTCTAATCAGTTTATTAGTCATTATCACTTTCATAATTTAACGCAAGCTATGACTTTTTCTCGACGGTAATTTTGCAAGTTTCTGTACCTAAATTTTTCTTCGGGCTTTTTGGAGAGACTTATTCATTATCAGTAACATTGTTGTCCGTCATTAAACTACGAATTTTTTTGCCAATACCGAACTACAATCACTTCTCGTTCATTCTCTCTTACATTACCTTTTCGTTCACATTTTATTTGAAAAGGAAATTTACAAATTCATTAATCTCTTTAAATAACAAACGGCAGATGATAAAAAGTATGATTTTATTTGTTACGTCTTTTTTACTTGCTATTATACGCAGTTTCCTGCGATGCATACTGACCTACTTGTTTGGAGCTTCGTAGTACAAGCGTAGCCACCGCTAGCGCGGGAACTCGGCTGGCAAACTCGCGCTCTGATTGGTCGCAGTTTTTCGTTAATATCTCGGTAACGAAGCCTCAGATTACATTGTTGCTAAGGAAAAAGTTGTTCCAATTCACCCCCCGAGTGCCCCATTTCCGGGTCGGAGGACATTTTTGGAACACCCTGTATATAAGACTCCTTAAAATGAGGGCGCACATTTTCTTAGTTCTGTTCCTGGCTATCTATAGTTCACGTGTTTCTATACGTTACGAGCCATAGTTGTATCCGGAGTTGTTTATTTGAACGTTCCCGAAATATATTGTATAATTATTATAATACAATCGGTGTCCTTTCGTTCCTCACCCGGATTCCAACAAAGTTACTGGACCATTGTGTATGATGCATGTATAATTGACCAGTAGTTTCATTTATTCTTCTTTATTGAAAACAATGTAATCAATAATATGAATATTTGAACTTGTTTAATTGTGATATACATAATGATTAATAAGTACATTTGCTTATTAGTTATTTTATTTATGTATAAAAGTGTAGAAAAATACAAGTTAGTGATTGCAACAAAATACAGTAAGGAGCAAAACATAACCAATGTGACTATTTTCCAAGAAAATTAAGTTATTCATTTAGGTGCTACTAATACGGAATAAAAGAAAAGTTCAACCTGTATATAATTCTACACCCATTTCAGTTTAATAGACAACTAATGTTTTAACTTCATTACATTGAGTTTATTAGGTATAATATTTTACTTCTGACTCATAATCAGTCATCATGACATACTCAATATTACATTTTCATAATATCTTTAAGATATTCAATCCTATTGTTCCATGATTTTATTATTGAGAACCTTCTGTTAATATTTTCAAGTAGAGATCACTGGAAAAAGAATTAAACATTTACCAATACTTTTATACATATATTCAGAAGTGTCTTGGAAGTAAAATATTATAAGTAACAAATTGAAGAGAATATACTGAAAAAATGAATTGTCTCTTAAGCGGAAATAGTTATACAATTATATAGAGGTTGAGATTTTTAATTATTTCATATAGGTAATATTTATAGGAATAATTATATATATAAAACAGTATTATTGGTTCAGTTTTACTGTGTGCTATTATAATAAGTTTTGCACTATCAAATCCTAGGAAAACACATTTTTTTTAATAAGTATTAATCTCATTTATAAACTTCATATGTATGAATTTTTAACTTTTTGCAGCTTTTCAATTTCTATGATCAACCACCTTAAAGACATTTAACATTCTTATACCCAAAGAGGTTATGCCCAACACTGACTATGTTATAAGTTTATCTGCTTACATAACTACTTATATTTAATATAAATTAAGCATAATAGGAAATGTAATTGATTATAACTGAAAGCATCTAAAAACATTGAAACATTTTATTAAGACAATATTATATACACTTCGCGTTCTGTAATGAAATATACGAGTGAAACGTGACACCGTATGTATTCCCTCCTGGGCGTGTCAGACGACAGAGTGAGGTAGGTGCGCACGTGTGTAAGAAATACGTGTGAGCGAAGGGCGTTCTCACGCTACAGTAAAAGGGCCTGCAATAAACGATCGTCTACTGTAGTGTCAGTACCCAACGCAGATTCACCGTTCTCAAAACGTAGAGGTCGCTAAAATCATAGGCTTTTTCAGATATTACTACAGTTTAGGTGGGCCACCAACTCCCATAAGATGTAAGGTCTATTATTATTAGGGTTCTTACTATTGCTCGGATTTTCGGATATCCGAGTCTTGAGTATCCGAGTACTCGGATACCCATAATTCCGGATATCCGGATCCCATAAATCCGGGTATCCGAATATCCGGGTATCGGGTATCCGGATATCCGGATACTTGTTTCACTTCAATTAGAGCATTCGGATCCAAATCCGGTGAGATCAGGATGCCTGCTTGATTTAGATTTGGATAGAGTCACCTCACGTCAAAACGCTCGGGAATTGCGGTCATACTCACGATTTTTTGAAAATAAAGGAAGGGACGCTTCTTCCAACTATGTGCAATAAATTTCGGTTATTATTAATGAATACAGTAGTAATTAAAAGTTGCATTTTCAAATGCCGATTTCACTTTGTTCCCACCCATGGATCAATTCGTAAAAATACCACTGGATGCCTTCAATCTTCAGCTTTAAAATACGCTTTTTAAAAAGTTGGGGCGATTTCGGAAAATTTTTCAATATCTTCGGTCAACATTCTGCAGAAATTTCGGATCATTTCATATCATTCTTCTTCCGACAAATCTCTTAACAAATGGCTTCCACTATACCGTTGTCTGTTTTTAAACAGTGAAATTTGCCACCATCATTTATCTTCTTTTATTTGCTTTTATTTTTTGCACTTAACCTCAGCACATTAAAAGCAGCACTTGCGCAAACAAATTTCTTTGTATTCATTATTTCATAATCTGCTCGCTGCCTAAACTAATCCTTAACTTCTCATAAACATTCAACTCATTTTATGGATAATTAGCTGACGTACCCGCTCTCGCGCGGGCAGTTTCATATTGCAAATCATATTTTAGTTCGTATATACAGACTAGACTGTAATATACCGTGAATA
>NW_015373884.1:45105-94411 GCF_001272555.1 Dufourea novaeangliae | reverse complement strand
ATACTGTCCGGCAACACTGTCTTCGCGTAGGAAATACACAAACCCAGCTTGATGGTAACGGGGAACAAAATTTATTTGTGGGTACTGCCGCTAGATGTCGTATTATCAAGCCGTCCCAAATATCGATTTTGTGTTTCCGCTGGCGTCCGATTGTTTACTACAGCGCTTCGATCGATTCGGAGTTGGCCCCAAAGGAGTCTCCCCCCTTAATTGCGAATAGAAATGAAATCGTTCCAGTGTGGACGTAGGGCGAGCATTTCAGTTGAACACGAGCGAACCCTTGTGAGCTCTTGCGATTATGAGCGAATGCTCGCTCGGGCTTGCTCACTTGGTGAGTACGCGGCTTCAGAACGTGAACGCGTGGTGTTCGGAAACAAGCACGTAATACTTTGTAATTGGACGAAAGGCAGCCAACTTGTTTGTCGCTTTCCGACAAATAAACTTTTCGTACAACTAAAGCGAATGAACGAGACAGGACAGCAGTCATCGATCAGGCGTTTCAGATGGAAGTTGTATGGTTTCGAGGGCGGCATAATTTGATGTAATTAGATTTTTTTTTATGTGGATACGTAGAGCAATATTTTTTAGTACGCCATATTTTTTAGTACGTTAGTCGATCTAGAGTGTAATTCTGTATAAAAAAGTATTAACCGATTCATATAAAAGAATCATTACTTTAAGATATATTTGCATATTAACATATATACAACCAAACTTGACCTTCATATCTCTGAAAATAATACTGTTAAAAAATTCGCCATAGCCCGGTAGTAGCCCCTCGTGCTATTCAATTTCATGTAAGTAGACAGGTTTCTTGTATTTGAAATAGTTTAGGATATAATAGACTTATATGCTGTTAGCGAGGACGCGTTGTATATAATTGAAATCACTGCGATAACTCGCAATGCAATAATTTGGACGAAAATAGCTACAGATGAAATCTGTATGGTTCGAGCGGGACCACATGGTGATTATTATGTTTCTTATTCAATTTCTTTCCATCATTAGCATTATTTGGTTTTACAGATGTTTGACTGTTTGGGAATCTTTACGACAATAACATAAACAAAAGATTACCGTTTTGTAAATACAGTAGACATTCGTTTCCCGCACTAGTCGGGGCTATAGCGGACCAGAATTCCAGAAACCGTGCAGGAATCGGTCACCAATTACTCGAGCGCTTTCCCCACCACTAGGCCGTTCAGTCGTGCGATGCAGCTATATATAGGGTGGGTTGAATATGCGCCCTTTATGGTTACATTAATTATCTACGTTATTTTTAGAGATATCAGAAAAGTTTATTCGCAGAAGTTGTTCAGTATGAAGAGGGCTATTACTTAGCAGTAACAAGTTTTTCGTAGGTGGAGTATCTTCTAAGTTTACAAAGTTAATTATGTTATTTATATTAATGATATTGAAATATTATGGAATAAAATACGTTTATTACATAAATCGATTCTTTCAAACATTCTGCGTAATAAAGTATTAAGGTATTATGTGAAAAAGGTAATAATTCGTGACATATTTTAGTAGCAAATGTCTAGCTTGATTAGCATCTTTTACCCATTACGTGTGATTCGCGAGACAAGAAGCAATCAAATTACCACCAATATTCATTCCACCAATATTCATTGCACCAAAAACAAACATTATTAAAACAGTATTATATACATTTCGCTTTCTGTGATGACATATGCGAGTTAAACGCGACACCGTATGTGTTCTGGCCTGGGCGTGCTGGGCGACAGAGTACGCGCGCGTGTGTGAGCAAGGGGCGTGGGTTTCGTGCAGATGACAGTGGCGCGGGAAACAAATGTCTACTGTATCTTTTATTCTAGATGATGATTTTACATGTGTTAAAGTTATAAAAGTTTAGAAAAGATGTTCAAAGTGTTATTCTTGGGCGTCAATACACTTTCAAATTCTTTATTGAAAACTATCTCGATGAATAATTCACTATGTGGTCGCGGTCAAGCAATGCATATTTCGGTAGTAACAATTTTCCCCTAAGTTAATATTTTAGGAATTATCGCATTGGTTCCACTTATGCCACTTCGAATAATTATTAAAATTAAAATATGTTTTAAAATAATCGATTTTTCATATAAAGAGGTTAATTTTTTTGTGCAGAATTACGAGCTGGATTGACTGACGTAATAAAAAATATACAGTTCGATTTAAAAAAACAAACCTGTCCTTCATATGTCATCTACGCATCCACTTACAAAAAAACTAATGACGTAATATTATGTCCCACTTACAACCATTCAACTTTTATCTGAAACATTTTTCACTAAAATTATTACTTACGCAGTAATGGAAGTGGTTCAAGTTACGTCCTCCACCCTGTATATTCGAGTCTTTATGATCACTACACTCTCTCTCACTGCCGGAAATGGAAGTCCACATGATACATATATAATAAATGCAATCATGAATAAACAATATATAAATACAAAAATGTATACAGTAGACATTCGTTTCATGCGCCACCGTTATCTGCACGGAAGCCACGCCTCTTGCTCACACGTACTTCTCACACACGGGCGCGTACCCTACTCTGTCGCCCAGCACGCCCAGGGCGGAACGCATACGGTGTCGCGTTTAACACGGATATCTCATCACAGAAAGCGAAATGTATATAATACTGTTTTAATAATGTTTGTTTTTGGTGCAATGAATATTGGTGGAATGAATATTGGTGGTAATTTGATTGCTTCTTGTCTCGCGAATCACACATAATGGGTAAAAGATGCTAACCTAGCTAGGCACTTGTTACTAAAATATGTCACGAATTATTACCTTTTTCACATAATACCTTAATACTTTATTACGCAGAATGTTTGGAAGAATCGATTTATGTAATAAAAGTATTTTATTCCATAATATTTCAATATCATTAATATAAATAACATAATTAACTTTAAAAACTTAAAAGATACTCCACCTACAAAAAACATGTTACTGTTAAGTAATAGCCCTTTTCATACCTTCTGCGAATAAACTTTTCTGATATCTCTAAAAATAACGTAGATAATTAATGTAACCATAATGTGCGCATATCCAGCCCACCCGATATATAGCTACGTGTCACGACTGAACGGCCGAGTGGTGGGGAAAGCGCTCGAGTAATTGGTGACCGATTCCTGCACGGTTCCTGGAATTCTGGCCCTCTACAGCCCCGACTAGTACGGGAAACGAATGTCTACTGTACCTCGTCAGTGGTACATTCTTAACCGCCATATTGTTTTTTTAAAGAAAAATTGAAAAAATACTTCTATGCATGTATTATTTATACACGTTTTTGTCTCTATCGAAGAAATTCAATAGAAAAAAAGTGCTTTTCCCACTTGGAACTAAATTCCCAAAAATGTGGTATTTAAAAAAAAATACAATTAACATACATGTTTTTGGTGGTCTAACCTCTTAAACACGCAACTTCCTGATTACTTTCAGAGGCGTATAAAATACATATACTTACACTTCTGTCTCACCGTGCAAATAATCGAAACGCTGGAACAGTATCAAGATCAATTACATAAAAGAAATAGAAAGAAGAGGCTACCAGATTTCTTTTTATTTCACGTGTGTATACACATATATATACATACGTTCTACGATCGTGTATGACCCATACTTTCACTTTTGTAATTAACGCAGATACCCGCGTCTTCTGTTTACCTGGCAACCAGCTCGGAACAATATACGGATTTCCTCGTGGTATCGGTCCCCGTTCACGGGCAAATTAATAATCACTTTCTTTTGTTATTTTCCGGTTTCATCAAAAAAGATGAGCATCCTCGACCATCTGAACGATGAAACAGACATCGAGGGACGTGATATTTGGTCGCGCATGCGCCCACGCCTGGGATGTTTCGTTCGTACGGTCGATGTAATCGCGCGGTTTTCAAGTCGTCTGAACTCCTGGCATAACCATATAATAACGGTTATGATACAAGTCGGTAGTGTACAGACGATTTCACTTTTAGCCAAGAAGCTGCATCCTCGTCTCGTGTACAAGAAACCTGGTCTCTGTGGTTCACCTCTGCGTCACTCTCGCGCTACGTTCGTCCCGTTCCTTTCGTACCGTTTCGCCTCCGTTGTGTGATCGTATTCGAAGGCATTACGAACGATAATAATGCCTGCTATATGCCATGGACCAATCGGTGGTGGTTGTGTATACCGTATTCTCCGTTGTACCGTACATACTATACAGTATACAGCAGGCGAATCGAGTTACATGCTCGGCCACAATATACAGGGAGGGTGATTCATGAATGCATGTCAATACTTCAGGAGGTAAATCTACACACTAATATAAGTAAAAAACGTCATATGAACATATGTCCTATATACCTTAGTTTTTGAGTTATGGATGATTAAAGAAAACGTTCGATATATATTATAGATATATGTATAGGTAACAACCGACTTAAACCAGAAATTAGGAGCGAACCGTGTACCCTTTCTCTTGCCAAGCGAACCGTGGTATAAAATACTTTCCCTCTCGAGCTGAGCAACGGATCGCAGTGGGGGGGGGGGGGGGCGTAAGAGCGAGCAGGAAGGGAAAAACGACAGTAGAGCATGGCAGCCGGAGTCTATAGGCTCTCGCGCGAGCGGAAAACCGGAAAACGATCGGCTTCTAATCGCAAGTCTCCGGCTCTCGTTTCTCTTCCACTTCAACTACGGGGCTCTTTTGTCCTCTTGCTCCGATGCACAGCATTCCTTTTTTTTCGCTGGTCTTTCTCCAACAGGATACGGATTTTCTAGTCCGGGGCTGACATTCGAGAGAACCGTCAAGAGTGAACTTAGAAGAGATTCGTTAGGTGCTCTGGGACAAGTCACGCGCGGAACACGCTTCCGGTCGTCTGGGGCATCACCGGCAATGTGTCGTGGCTTTCCTCTTGGTGAACACCGGTGGGTGTCCGATGCACGCATCGTTTCTTGGGTCCCGATCCATTCTTGAAGATGGAGGGGGTAGGAGGGACGTCACGCGACGTGACACGAACGCGACGGGTTAATCGGTGTAACTGTTTCGCGTATTCATTGATTAGGCAGTTGATACCGAAATTATTTGTCGACATTCGCGAAACCTTAAAGGGTAACATATTTTGGAGCTGTTAAATAAGAACGAAAATTAAAAAATTTGTTCGTATATGCAGAATTCTAGTTTATTAAAATTTCAACATACATTTTATTGTTATTTTCGCAAAATTGAGCTATTTTTCTATCGATGGAAGAAATGGCTACCATTTAAAAGTGTTTTACTCGAAATTCAGCTTTCAATATCGATACCAGAATAATTTTTTTAAGAAGAAAATCTAGCATTTGACGAAGCGAAGTTTTGATTTGTGCATTTTGTTCTCTTTTTATTTTTTTCATTTATTCTTTATTTAATAATTCTGCGTATACAAAAAAATTATGGGGGAACACTACTGTGAAACTCAAAGAAAATGATTTTTTTTAAATCTATTATCTTAAAGCTTAACTCTTCAAAAACATTATCTAAAAATATGAAATCGATATTCGAAGTATTTACAAAAATACGGTGCACTTTGATTACATAAATAATTTCAAGTCAAACTTAAAACGCGTTTGTCTTGGAAGGATATTTTTCTAACTGGCGGATACGATAATTCTATCAATTTTGATTCATTTGACTTGTAATTTTGGACGTACAGATTTTGTGATCGGCAGTAAATTTAGAACTTGTTTGTGATAGAAAGTAATTTTTTGAAATACAATCGAAAAATTGTCGTTTGCGGATTTTAGAAACTTTGTTTTCTAAAACACGCCATTTTGAAAGAATAATTCTTTTTTTAAATCCTTACGTGTAACGGAAACTAATCTTATATAGTATATAAAAAATTGTTTACATTTGATTTCACATCTGCCTTCCCAAAATTACATATCCCCACAGCGACCTACGTTTTCCGTGCAGAGTTTAGAAGATTACACGAGTATTAAAATTTCTGCATGTTTCTCGATTAATTTTTGTTTAATTTCTTAAGACATTGTACTAAAACTAGGTAATACAAGTTTTATGTGGAAACTAAATATTTCCTAAAAAGAATTCTTGAAAAAGCCTTATTTTCCAGGCCCTCTCAATAGTGTCTAACCTTCATGATATCGCAGAAATTATTTTACAATTATGTAAAAAAATTCGGTTGACTCGATTCTTATGTTTCGTTTTTTCTTCGTTCATGCCAAGATCTTTAAATCTTTACTGGAAAATGTTGTATTTTGTTATATTGAAATCGAAAATATCGATATTAAACCAACCTGTTCTTTTTATTTTTTTAAACTCTATTTTTAACCCTTTAACGCTCAAACACCTCGTCCGGGGAAAAAATTGTTTTTCTGAAAATATAAAAGCAAATCCAGATTTATCCTTTTACCGAATGTTTATTATTGTTATTTATTTTCATTATACCGTGCCTTGCGGCTTTGGGAGGGTTCCAGGCTTCCTCATTTACAATCTCCCTTTTATATTATTTGGTCTTATATTTATCCACCTTTCTCCTTCCTTTTTGGCCTAACTACTAAGTATGACGCCCTATCTAACGTAAAATAAAGTATAATAAGTAAAGTAGAATGATATAGAATAAAATAGCCTAAAATAGATTACAATAGAATAAAGTATACCAAACAAAAATCTAGTAAAATGAAATAGAATAAAACAAAACATAATAGAATAAAACAAAACAAAATAAACTAACATTAGATAAAATAAGCTTCATATACAAGGTGTCCCACGTCATACTTACTATGACTTTTTTAAACATTTACGGTGGTCTGACCAAAAGTGTTTTAAACAAAAGTTTTTAATCGGCTACAAATTACAAAAAAAATTCAGACAAATTTTTTGGATAAAAACTCAGGGTGACCTTCATTTTTTAAAATGGCATTACATAGTTTTGACTTCATAGTATTGTACTTTATGTCAAACAGAGTTCAACCACCTATTACACTTTGACTTTTATTAACATTTCAGTCACCTCTTTTTAATTTTTTAGCCTATACTTTCCCACACTCTTGGGGAAGTTCTTCTCACAAAGACTTCCCACACACTTTGCATGAAATATACATATACATGCTTTAAAAATGGCGATGCAGATTAGTAAACATTGTAATGTTTCTCTGCAATTTTGCCTTATTATAGATCTTAACCCTTATCCGGACATTCTATTTACGGAACGTAGACGGACAGTTGGAGGTCACTGGAATATACGTATGAGTATATCGCGCGATTTTAGGGGGGGGGGGTATATTTTGTTTTTAAGATGAATTTGTAAGAATATTCACAACGTTTTGATAACTTCTTTATTCCGAAATTATTAAACTGGTGAGCGAAAGACGGCGATTTATGCCAAACAATTCGTCCTTGCCTGTGCGTTACTAAAAAACCGCAACCTCTTAATTTTTTGTAGGGGAAAAGTTTGAATTGTTACGCACTACATCAGAGGCTTCGCAAGAAATAACACATGTTTTACATATCCTGTAATTTTTTCAACTCGGTCTGTCCTCTATTCGTTCCCAATGAGGGGAAAACTAGGAGAAAAACGTTAAAATGTTCACCAGTCTGCATCGCTATGTTTAAAGCACATATATTTATTTCATAACAATTTATTTCAATCTGTATGATAGTAATAATCATAGTTGATCCCTCTGACGGACAATCCAATACTTAACCCTTGTAATACCAAGCCTTCTTTTGTTACATTGTTTACCAAGAGAGGGGGGCACTTCCTGCGCACCTAATAAAAAGCTATAATTTCATATAAGAACTTTATATTTCAAATATATGTGGGAATAAATGGGAGTTTTCGATAAAATATTCCATGAAAATTAAAAAAGTTTATTCCAAATAAAGAGTTTTATAAGTGATTGTTTCAAGAATACGGAACCTAAGTTTCAAAATGGGACGTCAGGCAATTCAGTAACTTTCACTTTGACAATCATCATAATCCTGACATACAACCTTTTTTCTACTATGTCTCGCATACACACTCATAGATATCTGTTATACGAACTACATATGTATAATTGTTGTCTTGTTCAGTTCATTACATTTTTCACGTTTTCTGTGGCATTTTTTCACGCATGGGCAACTGTTTTATTATTATTCCTTTGAATTTCTTTCAAATTTCTATGAAACAATATTTATATTTTGTACATAATGATATTTTTACAGAATATCTAATATTTTGAGAATTTTTAAACGATTATATTAGCGGGAATTCTCACAATAGTAATACGGTGGGGACGAAGTATCTCCCTCTCTTGGTATGTATTACCAGGATTAAGATAAACGCATCGGAGAAAATACATTTAAGTTAATATTAGCAATTACACATTTCAGAGCATCACGATTCTTGTTAAAATAATCGATAAAAAAAACTAAATACATGCGAAAAGTAAAATACGGAGCGGGAGATATCGATGCGTATGATACCGAGTATATTAGAGTTACTAGAAGTATTTAAATTACGAGAAGATTTAGAATGTGTGAAGAAAGAAGAAAATTTTAGTTCAATCTTGTGAAATATCTTATCTTTATTATTTTCTGTAAAATATAGTGTTATCTCCTGTTATCTGAAAATGCCCATATTCGAACAGTTGCACAGTGGTTGAGAACGTCTATTTAGGAGTTCACAAGCTTAATTTTGGAGTAAAAATAGGAATTTCCAAACCAAACTTGGTAAGTATGTATTCAATGTTCATATTTGTTAAAAAAAATTTTAAATTAATAAGTAATGTTTTTTAATAATAATTTTTTTTAAAAGAACTTGTGATTGACAGTAATAACTCCGTAAAAAAGAAGTTTTTACTTTGTTTATAAAAAAATTATTATTCAAAAACATTACTTATTAATTTTTTACGTTTTTAATAAATATGAACATTAAATATATGCTTACCAAGTTTGGTTCTGAAATTCACATTTTTACACCCAAATTAAGATTTTGAACTCTTAAATCGGTGTTCTATACCACTGTGAGTTGTGTTCCTTTAAGCATACGAAAATGAAGAAATTATAAAAGTGAGGCATAAACATATAGAGTGTGTATAATGTGCTTACGTGGTAAAAAAACAGTGCATAATATTAATGTACATGAATGTATTATGTAACTACATATAACGCAAGAATATAAAGAATATAGGAATACAGGAGGAGTAATTGAAAACGATTACGAGTTTCTTGGTTTTGAAAACAAAAGTGTGTTTTGGCCGCATCTCACGGCTTAATAGGTCGTGGTAAATATATTTTTATCGATATTTTCACCACCGATATGTATCGATACGAAATATTTATACAATTGACATGTATCGCCCATCACGACAGTAAGGAGGACAGTATTGCTACACCTAATAGAAAAACTAAAAGATATTATTTTTATTGATAAACGTGTCCTTTTAACTGACATAAAGCATCGGTAAATGACTTTGACGATCGTTTCTTTAGCATTGTCACGTCTAAGAAGATTTACGTTATCATTATAATCTTACTTTTATATTTGTTGCAATTTCTAGTGCTGTTACGTATCTGTTTCATTCACTGAGTATGTTGGTATATCAACGTTCAGCATCTGCAGTTCCCTTGTGTCGTCTTGGCCACTGCATAATGGTACAGGTATCCGTATCCCTGAATTTGGTAACTATATGCTGCACAGAGGTACAGTTCGGAACATTCACTTTCAGAATGCATTGCTAAACTCATTTAATGCAGTGGAAACTTCTACATCGTCACAGTTCTATATCTTTATTAATAAATACCACATGCTTCACAAACTGTATGTATATACAGGATGTCCCACGTAAGTGTCGCCACGAAAATTCAGAACATTCCTAGAACTTTACGAAAGACTGTGTTGGACAAAACTTCATTTATATTTAAGTGTGCACAACTTTCGTAAATCAGAGTTTCTCTTTCTGCATTTCTTTCGGGGATATGGATGTTATCGTTTTGTTTTTTATACGACACTACAACTTTTTTTAACTATTTTCTATTGGAACGAGTTATGAGAAATTCAACGGCTATAAATATATTACCAAAGAAAATATAAATAACGTATAAAAAGTCAACAGAATTTATATAATGTTGCAGTATATGGGTGTAACAAAATTATTGTAGGTTCCTGAAATGGGTCCCTCGTAATGTAATTTGGAACCAATTTTTCCTTAGAAAGAACGTTATCCGAGGCTTTGTCAACATTTTTGCCAAGGAAAAACTTGTTTCAAATTACCTCACGAGTGACCCATTGCAGGGACCTACAACACTTTTGTTACACCCTGTATACATATGAAAAACGCTATATTTAAAAATCAAAAGGTATCATCCACTCCTTCGAAGAAATGCAAATAAAGATACTCTGGTGTACGAAAGGTATGCACACTTAACACTACAGAAATGACACGATAAGTGAGCCGGCTGGGCCACAATAAGTGTGATCCGGCTGGGCCACGATAAGTGTGAAGTCGTCACCCCTACCACTGGGGAAGGGGGCCGTGGAACCAATCAAGCGCATAATTTTTAGCCCGGCGCGCCGCGGCGGCTTCCCTTTCACGAGCCGCCAGCTGAACCATGGAAGATTAAGAAAAGATTACATGCCCGGGTATCGAGTGACACAATACTAATGCAACGATGAAACTTTTTTGTTTTTGGTTCTTTGTCAACGAAACTATTATGAGCATATTCGTGAGATTTTTCTGATTAAAATGATACCAAACGCGATATAATTTGGATCATATTTACTTATGATTCATCAGGAACGATAATGAACAAATATGAATTGTTAACACTTTGTACATGAGTAAATATGATTCAAATTATGTCGTGTTTGGTATCATTTTAATCAGAAAAATCTCACCAATATACTAGTAAAAATTACATTAACAACAAATCAAAAACAAGAAAGTTTCATCGTTGCATTAGCGTTGTCTCGCCAATACTCGGGAATATAATCTTTTTTGGTTCATGAATGGGAAGCCGTCTCGGCGCGCCGTGCAACAATGTATGCGTCGAGGGACTCGGTGCCCCGAAGCGGGGGAATGTACGACGATTAGTCGAAGCGTTCAGTCGTCAGCGACTGCCCAGAGAGCTGTCGACGAATAAAATGTAGCTGGATCACCTCCATTCACACGTCTTATTATTATTGGCCAAAACGGTACACACACAATCGGATTGTGTGGCGGTTATAATTAAATATTTATTATATATTAACTATTGGTCGGCGAGACCGTTCAGGCGGGCCACGCAGTCGAATCGAGTGGAAAGAGATGCTTTCTCTGTCTGTTTTCTACGTCGCTTGTCCTTTTCTACGTCGGAAAACTTCAAAGGTAAACGGCCGAGGCGCGAGCTTCGAGCAAAAAACTGACGAGGTGCTGACAACTGTCCCCGCGTGTTTTCATGAGTGTGATTCCGCGGAACCGAGGCATTCACACTTATCAAGCCATTTCTGTATGTAGAACTACCAAACCCGTCAAAATGGCGGTTTTCGGATTTCTTATTTTACAATTACTGAAATCCTAAACGTACTTTCGTTGGAACTTATGTTAAATGTTAACCTATAATTTATTATACACTTTATATTATACTATAGTAAGCTATACTGTATTCTACATCACACGTATTAATGTATTACACAATTTATCTTAGAACACATTCAATGCTGGTAATTGTAGTGTTAAATATAGGTCAACTTGTGTTTAACACAATTTCTTGTAAAGTCTAACGAATTGTTTGACAATTTTGTGGTAACACGTACGTGGGTCACCTTGTAAATATACTTTCTTAAAGCGTGTGAAAATACACATTTTGATTTTGTTGAAACTCAAAATATAAACAGACATGATGTGGAGACGCTCAAACTCGTCCTTCTCAAGCTTTTCCGTGAGTTATCACAACTTTATTTATACCACTCGATGTTAGCTATTATTTTTATCATTTAATGTTGAATACAAACGTTGGTTTGAACTAACAACTCGTTCATATTTTTAAAAAATGCACACGTATATATTAAGTATTAAACATTTTTTTTTGCGTTTAGTCAATAATTTCACTATTTCTAATGTCTTGGCTATCTCTCTACTGATACTGTGTCGAATGCTTGTAACTAATTGCGACAATTTGATCAATTTCACGGTGAGATCTCCTGTGTTAAAGTTTTCAAACTATTTTTGATATACACGCTCACTTACAGCACTGTTTCGAATACACAGTACAAATCTTTTCATTTTGAGTCTAAGCGGCATGCTTGCTGTTTTTGAACTAATAAAGCATTCGGCACCGAAAATGCACTTTCTGGTCTTTCAGTTTCAAATCAATCACACACAAGTTCATTTATTCCAATGTTTACGGTCTTTTTTTTAACCCTGCCGGTTCTCCTTGCTTATTCTTTAAGTTTGTATCCCTTCCTATAAAATTATTTCAAATTTTGAAATGATTTATTCTTAAGAAATCGGAAGTACACAAAAAGTAGCCGTAAAATTTTAGTACGTTCGATACTAAAAACAAATATTTAAAAACATAATATCTATTGAAATATAATCTTCATTTTGCATCGTATAGATCCGAGGAGAACAGTTAAACTAAAGAGAAAAAAATGGGAAATCACAATAATATATAATTTCTATGTTATAATTCAGTCGGTAATGCAAAAGATGAATCATTTTCATTTGTCAATCGAAACTGAACGAATTTTTGTTTCAATTTTAGTTATATTTATGGATGCCTAATAATTATAAAGTCATCAGTCATAGATGCACTAATTTGTGATATATTTAACATCTTTTGGGGAAGGTGTATGTACAGTAGCGGCCATATACATACTTACGTACAAGTCAGATATTAATTTTCAAATGGCACACAGCTTTCTGTAAAACATGCAAACATATCTAAAATATGTTTTTAGAGTCTTTAAACCTTCTGTTATAAAGTCTCAATAAAGTTGTTTTCATTCCCAAAATTCAAGGTGGTTTATGTTTACTTTCTTGTAAGTTACTGCTTTTAGGGCGGACAATTACTGTTACTACGTACATTGTGGTAGTAGCGACGTAAGTCGAAATATCAACGGTGTAAACAACTTTCGTCAGTGTCTGTCGAACTGTTGAATTAGTAAGAAGTGTACTGTAAGTGATTACTATGAGCAGAGGAAAGAAAGTGACACCAGATCAACGACGTCAAGTAGAATTTCTTCGTAAAGCTGGGAAAACATTCCATGAGATAGCTACAGAGCTAGGAATATGTGCAATAGCTTGTTGTCAAGCAATGCAACATATTAAGCGTCGTGGAACCGTAGATGATATTCCTCGGAAAATTAGAAGACGAAAAACGGACGCTATAAGCAATCGGATTATTCATCGCTCATCTAAAGTGATTAAGATTAAGACAGCCGTTGACATTCATAAAGAAATAATGCCAAATCTTGACAAAAATATTAGCGTGAGAACAGTCGATTGAACGAATTTGGATTAAAAAGAAGAGTTGCAAAAAAGAAGCCCTTTATTTCAGTAAAAAACCGTCGAGTCAGAATTGCTTTCACGAAGGAGCACTTAAATGGGACACGAGAGCAGTGGTCAAATGTAATTTTCACAGACGAATCGAAATTGAACAGACTTGGATCCGATGGCAAAACTTATGTTAGGCGTCTCATCGGAGAGGAATACCAAAAAAATTGTACAATATCAACGATCAAAGGAGGTGGTGGATCAGTATTCGTCTGGGGCGCAATGTCCATGAATACAGGGAATCATGGACCGTTATGTTTATTTAAATATAGTAAAAGAAGTACTCCTACCATATGCAGAAAGTTTCCTGACAAATGATTGGATTTATCAAGCAGATAACGACCCGAAACATACCGCACGTCTCGTGAGAACGTTTTTATCTGATCAAAATATTAATTGCTTGAAATTGTCGGCACAATCTCCCGACCTCAACCCCATCGAGATGTTGTGGATTGATCTAAAGAAATACATACAACAATGAAAACCGACAAATTTAGAAGAATTGCACACTTTAGTAGAAGAAGCGTGGAAGTCGATACCCGTGGATAGGTGTATCATATTAATTGATTCTATGCCACGGAGGTGTGCAGTTGTGTTACGACAAAAAGGACTAGCTACTAGATATTAAGTGTTAACATTTGTAAGTTAACATTTGATACAGGAATATATAAATTTGTCATTTGTACGTAAGTACAAAATTAAGTAATTGTCTATTCCAAAAACTACTGTTAAACATAAAATATTTACGAATTTGTTGAATTTTAAGTAATTGTCCATTCCAAAAACTACTGTTAAACATAAAATATTTACGAATTTGTTGAATTTTATAAATAAATAAAAACTTTAGTAGTATTTAATAAAAGAAGGTTCAAATTTTATAAAAATATGATTTCCATATCTTTTTGAATTTTCCAACAGAATGCAGGTAGTTTAAAAGTTAAAATACAATTTGTAAGTAAGTATATGGCCGCCACTGCATGTGTCTAACTAAGTGCTTACGAATGGTAGCCCGTGTAGTGTACGACTACTTTCTCTGCCCCTGGTACTATCTGTTTAATTAATGTTCAGTCGGGATTAAGTAAATGAATGTCCAATCAGAGGGAATTAATACGCGGCTACCGAGAACCGTTCTAACGAATAGGATATTAGGAACAATAATGATCTGTATTAATACGTTCAAAACGACAGCGAAATTCACGAAACGCTCGCTACTGTCGGCGTTCGTTATAACCATGGTTCGATGTTACCGAAGCGTTTACTCTCACCAAGGTCAATGTCCCTATTTCTAATCATGTAAGAGTTCTGCTATCACAGAAATTGATTTTTATTATTTATTTATGCAACAATCGACAAAAAAACTTAGTAGATATAAAATTTAAACCTTCCTTTATAATTAAATTTAAATAAAAGTATTTTTTGAAAAATATTTTAACTTGATAATAGTTAATTTCATACGACGTATGAAATGTCCCTATTTCTGCTCATCGGAAATGGAAGTGCCAAAACACAATTTCTGCAAGTAATATTGGAAAGTATTGGATTCCGTAAACTTTTTTAGTAGACACGTAGCCTCCACGTGAAACTCACGATCGCAACGGAACCGCTCAAATCACGTTTATTTACGACGGACACTTATTAAATTTGTTTCTATTAATATGTGATAGAAGGAAAAAGATGTACGTTCCGGTTATGGCTGCACATTCCTTCCCGTGCAAAAGAGCCGGTTTTGTGTGTGTGTTTGCAAAAATGTTTTGACGTTCAGTTTGTGCATGATAAGAATTAGCATGTTATTCTTGTTATTCTTAGTATTACTCTCTTATAATTGTGTATTAGGCTAATTAGTAAATAATGAATAAACTTCTTAATAAGCCAAAATCTAAAATTAACAAAATGCTGCCATGGTTTGTACGGAAATGCTGAACTAATTTAAATAATGTTTTGTATAACTAATTTATTATTTAACTTTTTACATTAGATAAAACATATACGTACTGAGCAGAAATTGGGACGTGATTAGAAATAAGGATATTGACCTCAATATTTATTTTTCAGTTTTAGTCTTTTCACCTGTTAGATATACACTATCATCCATAAGTATCTGGACACAGTACACAGTCTGTATTACAATGTTACAACCTTCCAAAGAAACAAAGCTATTATTTCTGCTGCCAGTTATAGAATTGATTAGTCTCCTGTAGCTGCTTTTAGTATAGTATCAGGTTCCACTATCGTTCATTTTTCTTTAGCACACAAATTCGGAATTTTTTGCACTTTTTAACTTGGGGGTTCATACCTTTGAGCTGTTAAACAAGAGGGGAAATTACAAATGTTTCTTGTATGTGCAGAATTATTGCTCATTAAAAATCCAGCATATACATCTTATTATACATATAATAGTGTACCTTAGTAATTTGTGAAAAATTGAGCTATATAAATATCAACAGAAGAAAATGGCTGCTATTTAACACGGTGAATGCCGTAGGATTTTCGTACATTTCAGCCACAGCATCGAAGTGAAATTTTCGTTAAACAGAGTGTAGAAGAATAAAATGTTATATAAAATTATTAAAGTCAACTATGTTATCATACTTTTGGCATTTATTTTGTAGAATTTTACCGATTTATGGTCCAATAATCACCAGTGACCTCCACGGCATTCAACGTGTTAATTATAACCCGTTTCATCAAAACACCATCTACGGTACGATATATACGTCTGTGGCTTTTTCTTTGAAACAAGTTTTTAAAATGTTATATTAAAGTAGACAAAACGAACTAGTATTTATCGAAGCCGATTTTTAAAATATCAATATTTTAAAAAATGGCGGCTGTTTGAATTTAACCTTGTAGTTTCCGACATAAATTATCCATTTCTTTTGATACTAAAAAATTGCACGAATTAAAAATTTGCTTCGACAAGTACTAGATTTTAGTTTTAAGACTATTACCACAAAATATGATCCAAATTGGTTTTGTAGTCTTCTAAATATTTCTGGTACCGATTTTGAATACTATTATTCCAGTAAAATGATTTTAAATGGCAGCCATTTTCATCGGTTGATTGATATATAGCTCAATTTTTCAGAAATTACTAACGAAATAATGCATAATAAGATATACATGTGGAATTTTGAATAAACTATAATTTTACATATATAAAAAAAAGTTTGTAATTTTTCCTCTTATTTAACAACTCTTTAATATATATAAACTTTTTATTTATATAAACGTATCTCGAAGGATTTTTGAAAATGTTTAAAATTGTAGATTTTACAGCTGTTTGAAATTTAGGGTCAACCTTTTTTCAATAAATATATACATTCATTTTTATACGGCCAATTTTAAAGTATCCATATTTTTGAAGATATGCCCATAAAGAGGACAAATAGGGCTATATCCTCACTTTTTTTTAAATTTTTAAATAGTTCGGCAGTATAAAAACAGGGAATTTATTTAAAACAATTGCAAAATAAATGGTTAAAAAATATCGTTTTTTTAACTGAAATAATTTATATTTGGTACTCTTATGTCTCCACTGTAAGTACCCGCAAAGCTCATTTTGATCAGTTTGTTAGTTCAATAGTTATGATTTATTGAAAAAAGGTTGACCCTAAATTTCAAACAGCTGAAAAGTCTACAATTTTTAAATTTTTTTAAAATCCTTTGAGTTACGTTTATATATCGATAAAGATTACAACATATCTAAAATGATGTTGCAAAAGGTGTCCAATTTCGCGTGGAATGACCCGTATGAGAGTGCCTTTTCAACTATAAATGTATGTAATTACGAAGGGAATAAGTGTATTAGAACCTTTTGGAAAATAAACTTTCGTGAATCTCTATTTCATCTCGTTTTTCCGGTTTAATTACGACGAATAAATTATACATACGTATAGCAAATATATTCAATACACATCTGGAAGATAGTAATGCGGGTAGGTTTGGGTTAGTTTTCAATTAATTTGTAGTAGTGATTAGTGAAGGTATTAGCATCGACGTTTCATCATGATTTTATTTTATTATTCCAAAGGAATCTTTAAAAATATAATAGTTCTGAAACTAGTTTTTTGGCCCATACTTCCCTTATGGAGGAGGTTTCGGTCAGGTAATGGGAATAAGAGGTTACTGAATTTTTGTATTGTTTTTGCAATAAATATAGAGAAGTTTGATGTATGTATATATTTATTACCTGCAAACTGATAATACATGTATATAAAAGTAATGAAATGAATAAATGAAATAAAGATTCTGAAGGAATAATATAATAAACATAAAATAAAGACTGTGATGGAACCATATAACATACATAATGATATTGAAAATTGTTAATTAAATTTTTAATGTAAAAAATAGTAGTGATAGTATTTCATTAAAAAGAAAATGGGCATATTTAGATCGATTCAAGTCTTCCGCACAGTTCTGATCCATACCTCCCGGATCAGAACTTTCATAGCAATGCACTTCTATTACTGAAGCCGCGTATTTTAGGTTACAAGTTGTAATGTATAATATTGTTCCCGAGACAAAAAGTCGTCTATTAAAATTTTTACCAGCACGAGCTACATATCTTATATGAATTCATAGCAGCGATTTATTTCGGTTAGCAATTTGTATTAAGTTTACCATAAAAATGCATTTATAGTTTCACAAGTTTAATTTCGCACTGTAACAAACTTCTCCCTTAGGTTATGAATGCTCCTACTAGTGTAACAACGAACAATTAACATGCGAATAAGGTATGCATTTAAATTTAAATGAGGTCCTTGACATCGTCATAAACAAACCTTATTTGAAGTACTACATTATGACACACTTCTCTAACCTCTTTCAAAACTAACAGAATTGACACTGATGTTAATCCATATATCACGAGATTAGATTAAAAAGAAAATAAATTAGTTTCATATGGGTACCGTCTCACAGGTGTTCTAGGCCACAAAGAAGTAGACTCTCTTGTTAAAAAAGTGACTTTACTAAAGCTAAGCAACAATATACACTTATCTTCTACCGATTTTCGTGAACAATATAAACTTAATTCTAATACCAAAAGGTACAGTGAAGGACTATTTTCAACTCTACAACACTAATACAAGTAAACCTTGGTATTACAGACTAAATCCATCCAAAAGAGTAATCATTACGATTAATCGTAATAATAATAGGTATTATAAATGGCGTATCGGTATTATAAATGAAACAAAATGCGACTGTGAATACGATACACAAGATTTCAAATACGTTATCTGGCAATGTTAGATGTATGACTCCCAAAGAGAAATCTTAATACAAAATTAAGAAAATGTAAACATTATCTACCACTCGATATCAAAAGACTCCTCGCTACTCTCGATATTCGGGCTCTACAATTAATGTGTGACTTCATCAAAAAATGCGAACTCAAAATTTAACTAACTAGTTGTGTTTGTAAAATAAATGTACCATTTATGTTATTTAAAAAGAATGTATCTGGTAAAATTATGTACAGCTGTATAAACCTCACAGAAGTTTGGGTAAGCTTAAATTAAAAAAAAAAGGGAATGCGCAACTAGGATGGAAATACAGGGTGGGCCGAAAATCGTAGTACAACCGGGCAGGGGGTGAATCTACGTTATAAAAGAAGAAAACACCGGTATAACATTTTCTCATCCGGTGCTCCGTTTTCGAGAAAATCGCCTTTAAAGTTTAAAGTTTGTTCAACTTGTAAACGATTTAGTACAATTTGCTTATCGTGTATTCCATCACTGCGGTTGTCTCTGTCCGGGACAATGTTTACAAATATTGATGATTGTGTGAATAAAACAATACAAAGTGTTTCTACTGATTACCCATTTTTTATTCTTTTTTACTACTAGTATACGACAAGCAAATTCTACTAAATCGTTTACAAGTTGCACAAATTTTAAAGTCGATTTTCTCGAAAACGGAGCCCCGGATGAGAAAATGTTATACCAAAATATTTTCTTCTTTTTTAACGTAGAATCACCCCCTGCCCGGTTGTACTACAATTTCCGGCCCACCCTGTATACAAACCAGGGTTTGAAAACTGTTATGATATCGATTCAGGTTCTCGAAACAGTTATGAAACACCTTTATTCTGGATAACTATTATGAAGAACCTAAATTTGAGACTGTATATCAGTTTCAGTTACGGTTCCTATATCAGCTCCCGTATCAGTTCTATAACCGTTATTCTGTAGATTTTATATAAGTCTCAAAGAGGTTATAGAATCGATTCTCGTGATGCTTGTACAGAATTTTGCAGTAAATGAAATTACAAGACATTACAGGTATAGATTACTATGTTACTAGAATAAAGGTTCTCCATAACTGTTTCAGACAGAACCGTCATGCATAACAGTTTGATACAGTTACTTTCGGAACCGTTCCAAGCCCTGATACTAACTGACTCAAACCTGCCACGACACCAACCTATCCACTCTCCCCTACCTATTCACCAAATTAAAGGACTTTTTTTTCGCCCAATAAAAATATACCAAAGACACTGTGTCCGAAACGCTATGAACGTTCCGGATGACCCAATATCTTGTCCGAAAAAAAATGTCCCTTCCGCCTCTCCCCAAATAAACAAATGAAACATAATGAAATTTAGCTCACGTATTCAACGGTCTCGGACCAATGCGCCGCCGGTGGCGGGCGGCTGGTATCGGAACTGACTGAAGGGGTTTCGAGAAGGACATGCTCCCCTCCCCCCCGCTCCATCCTTCTGAATCGGTGACTTTCCCGATTTTGAAACGGAACGGATGGCCAGTAGCGTAGCGATCGGAGCTGAGGCAACCTTCTCTCGCGTACCGTGGCGCGCGTTGTACGTGTATACAGCCGTGTGGGGAACAATCACAATCGCCAGTGCCGAGTGGTCCCCCGTCCCCGGGTGTTCCGTTCCCCACCTTCTTCTACTTTTGCTACCGACGTCGACGGGTATCGTCGCCCGCAGTTAGACCGAGTCCGTTCGCGTATTCACATTAATTTCTCAATCCCGGCGGTGTTCTCCAGCTCGGCTCCGTCTACAATCCCGTGTAATTCCTATCGTGTTTTCGTGTAAAACCCGGGGTTTCGATCGGTCGACGACGACGACGACGACGACGACGAGGATCCGTCGGCTCTAAAGACCGCGGTGTCTTCCACGCCGTGTGGGTATCCGCTTAGAGGGTTATCGCGAAGGGTGTACTAAACGGAAAGAAATGCTCACCAGTTTGAGTCAGCGTGACGCGAAAACGTACGGTACGAGAGAAAGGAACGCGTGAGAAATCACCTGGAAAACGGTTTTTTCTTTTGGTGGTCCCAAGTCAGGTGAACATCAACCTTTTGTTTCCTATCTCTCTCTTTCTATCTATCCCTCTCTGTCTCGCTGTTGTTTGTTTCGAACACGAAGCAACGAAACAGAAAAGAAGGCCAAGTGGCTACCGATATTATTGGCAGCAGACTACGTGTGTTCTGGATACTGGAGGGATATACCTACCTTGCGCGTAAGGATAACTCAGCACTTGTGCCCAGGCGATAGGACTCGTTTGCCTCGGAACGACAGCGAAAGTGCACGTTCCCCGTGTGCGTATATGCACGGCGTACGTTGCACTTGTGCCAGATACCGAGCTGAACGGGAAACCGATGGAAACCGGAGAAAAAAGGATATATAAATATGAGTTCCGTCGTGGTTTTCGTTGAGTACATCTGTGGCCCTTTGGCCTTCTGGTGCTAAATACATCTACATTTCTGAGTCGTCGCTATTGAGATATTTTGATGGTTTTGTACCAAGTACGATTTTAAGACACAGCTGGGCAATGATCGTGTCTTTGTATGCGGTGGATCGGAAGTCAATTTCATGTATGTTCGATATTTCATCGCGGTTGCTTAGTGAGAGAAGCCTCCGGACGACGACGATGACGACGGTGAACGCGTTCGGGCTTCTGAGACGGCGCGACGGTTTCTGGTGTCAGGAAACGGGTGTTTCGCAGACATTGCTAAACGTCTGATGTTGTCACTTGTATTAGGGTCGGTGTTATATGAAATGTTTGTTTCTCACACACTTCGATGTGTGTATACGCCATGTAGTAATAAAACATTACAAGGCTGGCCACTCCGTAAACTCCTGTCACTAGATTTTTGACGTTTTAACGTCGCGTTAATTGTGGACATTGGTTCTCAACGGTCCTTAAACTGTTGGATCGGTTTTTCCATTTGGGATTTTCGGAATAAATTCGACGAACTTTGTGTGAGTGTGTGGTTTTAGCAAAATGCATTTGAGGTTAGATATTTAAATTTTGTTCCGCGGGAATGTATATTGTGTCTATATAAGAAATATATGTGGGAAACGTTTTGGAGAATTTATAGCCGCTGAAAAAGCAGTAATGATAGAGGTTAATACAAGTGATATTTAAAATAAGGATACGAGATTTCATAGAAGTTTCGTGGCTTTGATGATCGATTGGAAATAATGACAGTGAATTGTGGGGACCAAAGTTTGGAGTAAGATTACATAAATTTTTGACTTTGTTGTTTCTTCGTGATTATGTCCATTTGATTGTATATTTAATTTTCATAGTTAGACAAGCTTCCGAATAATTGATTTTATTTTTCTAAATGGTGCATGAGAAGCGGAATACCAAAATAATTTTTCTACTTTATAAATATATAAAGTAAATATAAGTTAGGTAGTTTTTAGTATAAAACATAATATTATAAACGTTAAAGACTTTTCAATATAGTTTGTACTTGTATGTACGTTGTTCTCATATTAATCAACGCATTTTTTATTTTATTTTATTTTGTTAACACCGATATTACTCATTTTTTAAAAAGTTTTTACTGCTCCACGTGTGAATTTTGATGTTAATATTCTTGTACGAGTACATTGTTGACTTTATAACACATTCTTACAAATGAACATAAAAAAAGCGTACATCATCTGCAAGGGTTGACTACTATACGAGGTTGTCATGTATTTATACTAAGTGTTTCATTTATCTTGACTATAAATAAAGTATGGAAAAATATCAAGTTTAATTCAGTTATTGTATCTAATAATAGAACTAGTGCGTCATTAGAAACGTTAAAATAAAAAAATCGAAAATTTTCAGATTGAAAATTGTCCCTTGGGCACTTGTTTACTAACAAACGTATGCCACTTTTGCTTTTTATATTCGTAGAGTATGTACTATCATGTGTGCTTAAACGAAATCAGAATTTACTGATTATTCGATGAATAAAGTATATAAACAAAACAGGCAATTTTTGTTCATATTTATTCGATTTGTCGGCGTGCGTTATATCTTGAACAAAAAATGATCAGGTAAAAATAAATCTTTTGGTATTAGTCATCAGAAAAAGAAGACTAATAAATCATCGACGCATAGAATAAAGTTTTGTGTGATCTTACTTGCCTTACTTTAAATATATAGAATATAGACTAACATAAGTGTTCCTTTTTGGTTGCCTATTATTTGAATAGAAATTTGCCTTATTATAAATATATAATCAAAAGTTCTTATCAATATGTTCCATTTCCTTAAACATATTATTTAGCCTTACATCCTACAAGATAATTTCCTAATAGAACAATATATTTCTGTTACATTACCATTATTTGTTTTTTAAAGTTCATGTATGATTATTCGTGTCTTCCTTAAACACATCAAGTTCATTGCTCTAAAAACAATTAAAAATACTTTGAATATTATCGTACATTTACACATTTTTCTGTTTTCTATTTAATAATGCCTTCTAATAATATACAGTTATTAAATTATTGGCGGAATGTTTAATGATCGATGAAACAAAATAAGTTCTGGAGACTTTAAAAATTATTTTATTTATATTGGTAGAAGCTACATGTTTTATAGGTACTGTAGTTCGAAAATCAAACAACACAAAGGGGTATAAACCGGTACATATATTACTGATTATTATTTAGTCTCATGAATAATAATTTAAGACAAGCTAAGAAAACTTATACACATATAGTTCACTTCATGTATCGTAATTAATAAAACATATTTAATTGACAAACACAGAATTCAAAATTTTTCAATAGTAACAAATGTGCAGAGCCAGCTAAACATTAAAACAAAGTCGTACAGTTCTATCTCTGGATATGCTCGTACTATTTAACACCACAAAAAAAACCATTTCATGGTCAGAATCTTTTTAACAAAATCATCATTAGATGACGATGTAGTTTTGGGACAGTCTCCAACATTTTTCATCTTTTCTTCTCGTGCCCTTCAAGCTCGTACATTGAGCAATTTCTCGTTTTAGCTCAGTTTAGATACTTCAAATTAACTTAGAACTTCGACATCATACTTTAAATAATCCGTAAAGCATTATTGTAAACAGACATTGTACTACCGCTAGATCTACCAAAGCAGTTAATAAACAGTTATAACGATGATTAAAATGTTGCAACAACGTTTTTCATAGATCTTTAACACAATTCTTATTGCACTATAAAAGTGAACAAATTAGTGAATTTGTAGATTTGCATATTTTCAATAGTCTGTCATGTTTATCGATCCAATAGAAACAATTGTACTTTTATCGCTCTACTGTTAATATTGACTTGTTTCAGTGAGAATACTCAAAAGTTATAAGTAGACTGGAAGTTTAAGCCAATTCATAATTTTAGATACGAGTATTTAAAAATTGATATGGAACAGAATCTGAAATTCTGTATTAAAGGCTTTACTACATTAGTAATCATAGATAAATAATATTACATTTTATTAAAAGTTTTGTTTTAAATACATAAACACCCACAGTCCTACTTATACTGCCCTCCAGGGCTCAATTGTCCTAACCGACATATTCAGATATTCGAGAAATATGAGGTATTATAATTTTCTTCGCCTCCTCCTTGTTTTTCAACATAGAACATTTTAATATTGCGAACGGTTTAAATAATACATATTTTATTTTCTCTTCACACGTATCTTGAACATAAATAATTGAGGCATAAACATAAGTTATAACGTAGGACTATCTATACTAAGTTAGTAGATATTACATAGAACAATATAAACTAGTAAAATCAGTTGTAAACCAGTTAAGACGAATAAATTAGCCTGTTTTTAGAGCCCTAAGAAGCACACAGGGCATTTTAGCATTAAATAAAAAGTGAAAAGCACATGGGGCTTCAAATATTTCGGAAAGTCTTGAAAAACGATAATTCGTTAGGGAAAGGGACATTTTAACTATGGAGGACAGTTTAGAAAATTCTTTTGATACCCTGCTTGGAAAGACCGATCACTTCTACAGAAATCCGAGACTCGCTGTTTTCTCCGGTTTTCAATACGACCGTCGGACTCTTATTTTTCGGCTGCCATTAAGGTTTGCGCAACAGAGGGGACGGGTTTTTTTTTCGTCACGCGCGTCAAAAACCGAGAATAATAAAAACAAGAAAAAGAAGAAAGAACACGAGCTTCGGCGCGTCGTCTTCATGCGTTTCGACGCAGTCGCAATAATTACGGTTTTCCTGAAACTTGTCTATCGTCCCAGGTTCCAACGGCAACCGGTAAGGAGAAGAAACCGCTAGTGTGTTGATGTGCAGTGATCACGAAATTGGTGCGCACGGGGAACTACGCCGGAAGTAAGGTCTTTTAAACGGGAACGAATTCGCCGTGCGGAAGGAAGGATCGTGCAATTACGCGGGAGCGAAATCACCCCTCGCTTCATCGTAAAACGTCCTTGATTCGTGTTCGAGTATTTCTTTTTCTTTCTTTTTTCTTTTTTTTCTTTTCGTCGACGACGAGTTGCTTCGTGTCAGTGCACCTCTCCCAATCCTTTTTGTTATCGTGATGATACCGAGGATCTCGAACACAACGACGATGGAAAAATGAGGACTTTGGAAGATCGTAAATTCGATCGACGCAGCACCACCTCCTGTCGACCATAAATGACGTAAGTTTCCAGGAATTTTTCTTTAGCAATTTTTCCTACCGCTTCTGGTCGTTCCGGAATGACTAGTTGTTGTTGATACTGCGCTTTTGTTACAACTATTATTTACACGGTGTCTACGTGTGTTTTGAACCTTACGTAAGCAATTAAGTTTTTTTGGCATTTCGAAAATACCAAACCGAAGCACTGTCTCTAAGCGAGTATTACAAAATGATTTTGTATAGTATATTATCGTATTGGATTAAAAGTTAAAAGTGATTGTCAAGTGAGTATACACTTAAATTGGTGTATTTGGTATCGTAAATGGTTTGCCACTGAATTGTGGATGATACGGATGTAAGTGTATATGTCGGAAATTCGTGTATTACTTACAAAGACGGGTCATGGGTCCAAGACGGTGGGGGGTTTTTCATGTTCAAACCATATTTAAAATTCTATATTATCCGATTGTCCTTTTCGAAATAATTGACTTAAAACGAACTTATTCTAGAATAACTGAATTTGTTCTAACGCGAAACAGAAGGGTTTTGTCGGAGTTCTTCTTAAAACATATTTAAGAATTCCTGCTTGAAATATTGATCTCTTTAGTTTCGTATTTCAAAAGTTATGTTCACAGCTGCGTGAACAGTTTTGCATAGAGTGAGGAATTAAAGTAATCGAACGATAGTATACTACGTCTGCATTGTTATAAGTTGTTTATAATTGTTTCAAGCACTGCTTCAATTTTTCTCAATTCGCATATATATGCTTGTTGCATTTTCGTTAATATGACAAGAATTCTCTTTAGTTTAACGTAAAAATACGCTTTCTATAAATGTATATGATTAATCTTTCATTATCTTATTATTTTGCTCATTGTATACTCCATACATAGTCATTACTTGGAGGAGAAAAGGGTATTAACATTAGAACAATCGAACCCGTCAAAATATCGGATTTGAAATTTTTTTGTTCTACAATTATTGATATGATAAAGGTGCTTTGGTCAGAATTTATGTTGGTCTTATGTGATTATACATACATTATACTATATTATTCATATTGTATTGTATTATGTACTGTACATATTAATATATTATACAATTAGTGTACATTCAACGCTAGTAGTTCTAGTGTGAAAAAATAGTAATTATTGAAAATGTGGAGAATAAATCAGAGAAAACAAAACGAAGATCGAAGAACAAGGTATTTAGTAGCACAAGTGGCGAAATTCAACAAAGAATGTGACGCTTATAAGACGTAACCTAATTGATCTCTGTCTAACAGCTACAAAAAGGTTCATTTCTCCAATATTGGTTGCTCATCGTTATATAATTGTAGTTTGTACAATTTCGTTTCGTAAAAAAGCTGACGATTTCATAGCTTTTCATTCGATTGAAACTAAAAGATCTAATAACAAAATGTCATTTGAGATGGTAATCTTAACTCTGTCTGAATTTAAAAATGGCGGAACACCAAGAACAGATTTATGTATAAAGAATTTTACAAATAACGAGAAGCTAGATTAGTTTCTTTCCGATTTTATGGTAACCAATTAATTACTTGGAACGGACTATGCAGGAAATAATGTCATTATGTAGAAAATCTAAATAAGGAAGGAAGTTATAATTAGTTTTTACTTAAACGTTAAAACCTGTAATAGTCAATAATAATTGAACTTTCCTTGGATATATCTTTGATTTCATCGAATACAACGTTGCAATTACTTTGAACGTTGTTTTTAATGACTTCAGATAATCCTCTCACTAAATATTTCCAACTGTTTAGTAGTTTCATTTTGAATGTAATGATCATTTATCTACTTTGGCCTCTTGCGGATTACAAATAAGCGTTACTAATTGATCATTTACGTAAACGCTTCCAATTGATTAGCGAGCAGAGGCAAAAGATCTTGCTTAAAAAACTTATCAAAGAAGTAATTAGAGGAAGCGCCACGAAATAATACCACGATATTACATAAACATGGATTCACGATTAAGCAATCGTTACTTCCTAAAAGTTTCAGTACTACAATAATAATCGTCACTTGCAATTACAACTGTATTATTATTATTATTAGCAACACAACAAACTCATATATAAATACAATTACATCTAAATCTCTTTTCATATGATTTATCACATTTATTATTTAATACGTGTAATTAAAAAAAATCTTTACGCGGTCTATATTTTACGAAACATTTGTTCAACGATAACGATATGCGTTTTCTATCTGTGGAAGTTATTCTGCCGTCACGTTCACCTTTCGTGACTTTCTTTTCAGAATTTCCGTGTCCATTCTGCTGAGAAATCATGCTTGTTTCAGAAACAACTGTATAGATTACGTGGAGGATCCTACTTAACTCTGAAATGCCCAGAATTATTTTTTTCCAGAATTATCCTATGTAATATTTTGCGAGAAATCATCTGAATGTTTTTTAGTGTGCCTTTTGGTAAATTTTAAGTAATTTTTAGTAAGCGTTCATTTGACTATGCAACTTGAAAAACATTAAAATACAAGTACACTATCGTTCGTAAGTATTAGGACACTTATCGAACATACAGTAAATGTTACACGCCATATCGACATTGTTAAAAGTCTGAGTTAAACATTGTTTAGGGATATCAAAGCTCAGTGGAGAACGCTAATGCTACTATAATTTAATAAAAGTAGCGTAAAACATATAACATTTACGAAAAATCATGTTTCTATCATACAGAACAGAGGTCGTAATATTTATGAGCGATTGTGTACCTGTTAGGTGTCCTTGTAGTAGAACGATAGGCATATTCGGGTTAACTTTTTGAAGCACAAGATTTTCTAATAAATAAATGCCTAGGTGGGGAGACATCTTTTTGTATAAAATGTGTCAAAATTTTAATTTATTTCAGTTAAGTCTTATTTTTAGTAATTTTACGATTTAAGGGTGGAATGAATAACGTCCCACGATGCAAATTGGGTATAAAAAAAGAATGGGACATTTTTCCTACCACCGTGCTTCAGAGAATTAAGGGGACATTCTAGTGTAGACGCTCGTTTTCAATATCACATTTCGGATTTTTTTTGTAAAGACACTATAACACTTTTTGCAGTCAACATTTCAGGGTATATTTATACATATTTCAAGGACATTTATAATTTTTTATGTCGAGAAAAAATAAAAATTGGTGATGTATGCGGTTGTATACAATCACTCCAAAAACAATGGTGCAAGAAAAGACCAAGAAGATTCTTAAGCAGGATGAGTTTGGCTATAGCAGTTACTATAACGAAAGAAAAACGTCGATACTTAAAAAAATGGCGGCACTTTAAAATTTGACTATCGATTCTTTCGTAATTCCTTAACTTTCAGGGGCTTTGAAACAAATAGGATAAACATATATTTTTAATTGACTTTCTGGAACCTACTACAGCTAAAGTCATCCTAATTAAGAATTTTTTTGTTTATTTTTTTTTTATTTCAGATATGCAGAACGTCCGGAATCACGGACACCATTGTTTTATCAGTGATTCTATACAAAGGCATGTAGTGTTGCCAATTTTTATGATCCCCGAGATAAAAAATTATAAATGTTCATGAAATATGTTTAAATATACCCTGTAACGTTGATTGCAAAAGTGTTATAGTTTCTTTGTTAAAAAAAAAAAAAACAAAAAAAGATTATGCTACATGTCACAATGAAAATGAGCGTCTACGCTGGAATACCCCCTTAATAAAAACGAAAAGTGTAACCGAGGATGAAGGAAGAAGTAATTGAAGATCTATGCCACTTCTTTTTCCCAGAGTTACATTCTCCGCCAGTCTCGCCTTTCTTAATTGCACGCTTCATTTGCGATAAACTACAGCCACCTGTACGTGCCGGGAACGCGGGCAGTGTTTTCAGCAGAAATGAAAGTGTTTACCAAACAATCAATCTGATGGAATATGTACAGTCGGTGTCGTGTTTTTAAAACTGGAGTTACATACACACGTCTCGAGGCCTCCCGCGTATCGTCGAGCACGAACGTCGAAAGTGCGATTAAATCTAACTTTTTTTTATCCTCTTCTGTTAAATAAAGCCTGTTTCGTAAGTAAGAAGCGCGTTGTACGAACCGAGATGCGCGACTGTTGCGCGGTTACGCGAACACCGGATTATCATTAATCAATGCTTCGTACGATAATAACTGTGGTTGTTTCCTTTTTTCATTCCCAATGTATAAAAAAGTAACAATTAATTATCCCCGACGTTTTCATTAATCGCTAACAGTCGTATTAAGTAGAAAATTTACATTTATGTAAGGACGTATACAAGCGTATATTTACGGTTTCGTGAATAACAATTGACTTAGACAAATTTTTGTGTTGATTACAATTTATTCGTTTTTTTTTTTTACAATTGTGTTTTATCAATCGATATTGACTTATATTACGAGTAAAAATTAATATGAACTGAATAGTAATATTAATACGAACTGAATATAATTATCCATATACCTGCGGATTATATGGTTTCACAGTTATGAATTCTATCTTTCGTCAGGGTATTATCGAGTTAATTTCAAATTGATTAACAAAAATTGGATCGTTTATAGAATTTACATATTCTTTCTGGAAAGATATTTTTTACCAATTCTTTACGTATCAAAAGAGTCGCGGACAGTTTGGTTCGTAAAATTGCTGAATAATTCATGTTCGATTTGACATCATTCATTATTCTGTTGCAAACGGAATTTGCAGGAAGAAATTCGTAAATTAAACACGTACGATGCGTCGCCCTTGCGTGAAGGTAGGACTGTGTCCGCAGACGTGAATGCTATGCGAGTTTCCGATTCACGTTTACCGAAATAATTACATCGCGTTAGCTGATCATTACGATTGTCAGACGGGAAAACTCAAACTTTTCGTTCCAAGAGAATACAATTTCTTTCTGGCGAAGTAGAAACAGTTACGCTAATTTCAAAGCACAATAAAGTTTACTCTAATTATAATTCGGGACATTATTAATTGTAATTTCTAAATGCGAAAAGTGAACAATCATCATATATTATGTATACATTAGACTGCGAATATTTACGTAAATATAGAATTGCGTGGCTAAATTCGTTCGAATCTGGACGTAAAGAAAAATTTATTTATCTTATTAAGGGGTTTTGCCACTGTGAAGCCCTAAAAAAATTGGCATGTTTTGGGATTTTTTTAGTGAATGGAATATTCAACATAAATGAAGTTTTGTCTATTTATTAATACAGTTATTAAGAGTATAAAAAACTTTTTTTGTAATTTTTAATTAGTTTTTTTTTGTCATATTAATATATCGCACTGACGCGAGTGCCTTAAAAAAAGTATGTAATGCTTACGGGCTCTAATAGGTTCGAAATAAAAAAATCAAAATAAACCTTGAGAAACTTTTTTATTATACTAAATTTTCTACTATTGGATATTCTATAATATAAATGCATAACATTCGCAATCTACAATTATTTAAATCGGTGTTATACGGTAAATTGTGTTTCCTGATGGACAAAATTTTACCGAAAAATATTAGATGCATTCATAGAATTAGACTTCTTCATTGCATAGAAAATTTCTGAAATTCTAGAATTCTTCTAGAAATTCTTGATGAGTGTTCGAAGCTCTTCGGCATTGACAAGGTGAAATCCCCAGGTGTAACGCTAAATTTTTAACGAGGTTTATCACAGTAACAGAGCTTGGAATTCTGAAGCCAATGTTATGTGTTTCAGTCGCATATGTCCATTAATTTATGAAATATTTAATGTTCAATGTCGAAAGGCTTTCGAACACTCATCCAGGATTTACTTTACACGGTTTGTTCAAAAAATTTCCAAATTGAACATAAAACAGCAGTTTTTCGTATAATTTCCACGCTTTTTATCAACAATTATTGAAAGCAGTGTCCTTCTGAAGTGATGTATTGTTTATGATAATTATACAAACATTAGAAATACCTTTGGCAATTCTCCTTCAAGACGGCGAAGAAAATAATCGTCGAATCTCTGTGATGAAATTAACTTTAGATTGTTGTTTCTTTGTTTTCATTCCAATTTGAGTAACAGAAATTAGTTTGATGTAGCTGAATTGGACGAATACGGTGGACAATCAAACTTTGTGACGTCCTTTTGAGACTAAAATGTTTCGTAAACTCACACACGAAGACAAAACTTTCGGCCGTCGTCCTTTCGAAGAAGAATTACCAAAGCCATTTCCGGAGCTTCTATAATTATTCTAAACAGTATATCTTTTTAAAAAAAACTATTTTCAATATTTCGCGACAAAAAGCATCATTTTTCAAAAAACAATTGTTTCAATTTGGAAACTTTTAGGATAGTATGAGTCTGGATGTTCAGTACGAGTCTGAAACTGTCAGACATGTATTATCGCATGAGGAAAGAAGTGAAAGTAAAACTTGAGCATCAACTGATAGATACAATCAGACCTGGGCAAATTTTATTTGAAATGAAAATAAGAAATAACTATTTGAAATAGTTTATTTCGGAACATTATTTTCAGTACTGTTATTTGAAAATAAAACTATTATCAATTCATTTGAAATAATAGTAATTTCAAATAATGGATTATGTTGTTATATTTATATTTCAAATTTAACAAAAGAAATAATGCTGAAAATAGTATGCAACAAAAAGATTTTAGTTTAAGAAATCATTACAGCGATTAGCTTTAAGTAGAACCTGCTCTTCTAAAAGCTCATCCGTGAAAGATTTTTGCTTGGGTCCATCTAACATTCTCGAGAAAAAAAATAATCGTTCCATCGGTATGGAAGATGGAAACAGGGTGTTATTCATCCGAAAAATGTCAATAAACCAAACTCAGACCTAGTTACATCATATAATTTCAAAGACCAATTTCACAATTATTTCTAAGAATTATTACAAATGATTAGAAAATAAAATAACATGTTATTTCAAATAATATTTCAAATAATGTTATTTCGGACGTGATCACGGGCATGGAAAAATAATTATGAAATAAAATAACATGTTATTTGAAATAACATTTCAAATAATATCATTTCAGAAGTGTCCAGGTCTGGATACAATAAAATAAACACGTATGTATACATATGCATGTCTAAATATGTAGTTTTTTCCTCGTTCACGAAATACTACATTTCTCGAAGCGAGATTTAAACCACAAAAAAGAAATGCCACCCCGTGTCTCGATCGTGTTCATGAGACGAACACACAACGATGAACACGAGAAACAGGAACGGCCTCTAATGGCTTCTGTTCGCCGGTATGTTTGCACGCACCCTTAATTACCGTTACCGTTAAATGTCGACTTCGTGCATGAACCCACGGTCCATTGACAGCCCGACCGCTTTCATTTCTCTATTCTCTGACACACGTACATACCCACACAGAGTTCTCTTATTTGTGTTACACTTTCATCGCGCGGGTCTCAACCACCGCGCCGTGCCGCGGTGAAACAGACGGGATAGATTGAAACTCTCGTTTTCAATATCTCCGAGTGCCTCGTATGCACGCACCGTAACGGGCAAATCAGCTTCGATTGTATAATGTTCAAGAGGTGCACCGCGGTCCGGGACGATTAGGTTATACCTTGATGAAGGAAAGAAAAAGCAGCGGCACGGTGCAATAAAATGCGCTAGAATTGATTATCATTCGTTTGTATCGCGTTAAATATATTTCCTGTTTTCCATTGTTGTTGGAACGGTAGGTAGTCTAGCTGAATTAGACATGAAATGTAGCATTTCATGAAACAAAGCCGTAATAGGTATTCATCTCGTTTTATAGATTATTTAATTACCCATAACTTTGGTATTAAATATTTTCCTTCATGACTTGTGCAATTATACCGTTCCCAATTGTTTCTTATTGCAAATCAGCTGTTACTTTAAATAGATCCTCATTCCCAATCATAATTACGACCGCATTAAATGATAAAACACCTATTAAGTTTTTTCTTCATAACTCATCCTTAATTTGGATGGATTAAGTGCAAAGGGATGCGTTTATTGTCGATTCATCGAAATTTACGTTGATCATTGGGTCGTTTGGAGAAATTCCGTAGCTCTTCGGGCGCAGTGGCTTTATCACAATTTTAGCGGACAAACAGCGAATCTACTGACCCGGTAAACACGTAATGGTTTTGAGGGTAGGATGAACCTTTGGTACATATGTATGTTCGTGATAGTTTTATAATTTTTCTATGAACCGGTAATAGTTGCATGTTTTGAATTTGAGTCAAGGATACGTCGATTAGTCAGACATTATACGAACAAGTAATAGGTTAATAAAGTGTTACTAATTGTAAGTACATTTAATTAGAAACATACGGAACTGAATTTTTACGAAACACTCTGGTCACTTCGTGATAGCTTTGCTTACTCCGTTTGGCACTTTGGTTACTATGTAATACGTCTTATTACGTAGGTCGTGATATGTTTACCAGGTACTTATTTATTATCGGTTATATTATTGTTAAGGTATTACTTTATCTTATGTGTATATTATTGTTATTAAGTTATTTATGTTTGTATTGTGTATTATTAAGTCATTATTTTAGGTTTTTTATTTTAGTCATTGTTTCTGGTATGTATCTGCTGCTTTTCTCATACAATGTACTAAGAAACACGGGCTCAGGCACAAAAAAGAAATACGAATGCAGTTACTTTTTATAAGTTAAAATAGCACTGATACCTTTCTGTATAATTTCAAGATTACATATTGTTCGTGTTATTTCACTATCGCTTACCTGCATTGTGAATGATTCATTTATCTTCTAAAGCACATTTAATTAAATAATTGCATATTTTTCTTTACTCGTATGAATTCCTCGGAACATTTTACGTGAAAAAGTATTAAAGTACAATGTTACAAAACCAAGATTACGTGAGATATCTTATATTTTTTATAAGTCGTGTACTGGTACTTTATTAAAGAGGATGAAATTATTTTTTAGCATAAAATTTGGTGTGTAATCATATCCAATTATGAGAATTATTATAGATTGCATGAATTTGAGAAATATTGTCAAGTACAAGTGTACACCAAGTTCACGATCACCTTCCATTACCATAACGTACAACTTATAAAAAATGTGACATATCTCACAAAATATTGTTTTTTTTTAAACATTATACCTGAATACTTTTTCGGGCAGAATGTTTCGAGGATTTGATACGAATGAAAAAAATGCACTTCTATTTAAAAAAAAGTGCATTTGCATTTTTTGGGTGCATCGTTGCTCTTAATTATGATTCAACTTTTCTCTGTGCAGTTTTATTCTATGTCTCACCAAATTCGAGGTATAATCCGTACCAATCGTGTGACACACCCCTTATACATGAAATTAATGGCAAAAATTTATAAAATATAATGAGCCATAAGAATAAGAAGCAAATTGAAAATTATACATCAGAGAACGCTACAAATATATCGAACATCCCAAGAATATCAACATAATGCTCAGGTGATTCATAAGTTCCTGTCCAGTTTACATCATCTTCTTTCACTAATTGATTATTTCACTAAAGTAACATTTCTTGTGCGCGCGTGCGTGTGTATATTTCAGTCAATAGTGTTTTCCTTGCTTGGTTGTACACTACGCGGTCGTTCATGACTACAACTAAATTTAAATAATTTATTCATCTATATACTTTGCGTTTACATTGGACAGCAACTTGTGACTCACCGAAGTATTTATTTCAGGAGTATAAACTATCTAATATGTTTATGTATTATACGTTGACGAAATCACAATTTTACTGGTAATTTCTGTATAGGTACCTACTTCAAAATAATGATAATTTGTGTAAAAAGATTATGGGAAATATAATACTGTTCTAAATTCATGTTCAATACCATGTGATTTAATGGTTATTATGTAGGCACTGATACTTCGTTTAAAAGAACGCCGAAACTGTTGTTTATATAAGGCTATATACCTAGGAAGATAAATTTAAAAAAAATCGTTTTCACTAAATCCACAGCATTAAAATAATTGGTTTTATTGATATGAATAATAAGTAAGTATAATAGGACATGAAATATGACGTTGCTTAAGTATAGAAGTAATAGGTAGAAATAGTGACCAATATGGTGTTCTGCCCATTAATAAGTACCTACTTAATATTAATGATTTACCGAAAAAAGGAACAAATCAAAAATGTCAGAAATACATTTTTGGGGAACATTTCTTTATGTGAGAAAATCGAATTCAGAAATTCTCTAATATTAGATAATTGCAAATTGAAGTGTTGTATTTAAAACTAGTTTCTCAATTACTCCTGACTTCAGAAAGTGTTCGGAAAATGAAAATTTAATTTCAACACTGTAACAACAAAACAAATGTATAAAATTGAGGTTTAACCAGCGGCCGAAAAAAATAGTTAACTTCTACAGATGGAAGTTATTCGACAAGTATTGACTGTTAAGTTATTTGCCCTTTGTTTTGAGAGAATTTTTCACATTAACATCTCACCTTCATTATAAATGTTCATATTTAATAGCTATTTTCTATTCGAATGAAAGAAATTGCTGAAGTACAATTCCTTTTACAGTTATTTTAAGGAAGAGTATTAAAATTTAATCTTGTTTTGTAACGGTTAACATCATTTCGTTAATAGCATTCTAATAGTTTACGTAACAATTTCATTGTAATAACAATAAGATAACAGTTTGACAACACATGATGGAGAATAATTACCTATATAAATGCAATTATAAATAGTTTAATCTTATGTGCCTTGTTACCGGGAAATTTACTTTGTTATTTAAAACAACACTAACTTCTTCAAAGTCAAACTAATGTTTCGGTTTAATTAAAATTTCGTTAACATCCGCAATATTAAAAGTTTTTCGTTTACTCAAAATTTATTGTATACAAGTTTCAGTGAATAGACCATATTCTGTAACTGTTCTCTTGGCATGGAAGAGATAACAGTAAAAAACTTACGGTTACTTCGAAACTACATGTTTCGAGTTTCGTTCGGTTCTTCTATCTCTGATCATCCAACCCCTCATCACAGTGGTTTGGAATCACAAAACCATGGCATAAACTCTAATGTGTAATATTTTTAATAGATATGCTATAATCGCTTAAAGTTAACGTACAATAATATAAAAAAAAGCTGACTAAATCGTTGCAGAACTTTCTTGGTATGTGTAACTGCATCCAGCAACATTAAAGTATCTAAAGCGAATTAAGTGTTGTTAAAATCGAAGGAATAATTTTTCAATTATAATATTTCTTATTAATTAATTGCTAATTTTAGTATTTAAAAAGTAAGTAAATAATTCAATTAAGCTTCTTCTCACATTGGCGTACCCTAACAAAAAGAAGACGTGATATCTCCCGATGCTACGTGGCATAAAAAGTGGTAAATTCTTTTTCTCTGTGGTTGAAGTCTGCCGTTTGTTTAATATAATTAAAAAACAATTTCCACTAAGAAGGTGTTGAAAGAAAATTAAAAGTCTAAAAACGGGCACTAGTAGGTACTATTTTATTTCAGTGTTACCTACAGCCTTAATTAAGCCCTTATATTACCCCATATTACCCTCTAAAGTACTAGTCCGGTTAACCCTTTATGTTCTGACGATACTCTATATGTAGTACGATTTATATTGCAATACAATGTTATTATGAACCAATAGGCTTAGAACCCGGCTAGAATTGGTAACTGTTTACTACATCTTTGAAGTCATCTGAGGACTATACAATGCTACCAGCACTCAGAGGTACCACATTCAACTATTTGAACCAATAAAATACAAAAAAAAACCATATTGGAACAGTTTTCAAGTATCTGAAGTAAATATTGCGGTAAAAAAATAACGATAATATAATTCAGGTCTTAAAGGATGAACATCATTTCTGATTTCCATCGAATAACACAAATTATATCACTTTACAATTGACTAACGAAGTAACTAAAGTGAAAGTCAAATTACACGTAGCTAAGGTTTAAAAATAAAATAATTACATACGTATAAACTAGTTGATATAACAAAAGAAAAGCACTTTTTACATTTAAATTTAAATTTTTCGAGTTTTTGCTACATTCTCGTGATTCTAAATCTCTGTGCCTCATTCTGATTCTATTACACCCCGAAAAATCTGAACACTTTATTGATGGATGGTGAAGTATTATATGAATAAGCGATACAAGTATGCGTAAAATAAATTATAGTATGTAATTATTAGTAAGAGGAGACACGAGTGCATATCATTTACTCTTTCGTTGAAGTTCAGTACAACTTCAGTTGCGATGCGAATCAAGTTGTGGTTTCTTATGCAGATTTACCTGCGTACTATTATCTATTACTAACATTGTGAGATTTCCGATGGGATTTTGACAAACATAATCTTAATATTGTCGTTTTGTTTATCTGGTTTAAATTATATTTCCTTATTTTTATGTTTTTATTTACCAAAAATTGTATAGATCGTCATTAAAACAGTTACGTTCGTGGTAAATTATTATGCTCAGATTGAATTTCTACTGATTCAGAAGAGTATTTCGATAGGACAAACGTGAGAACTTTCACCGAATGCTAATATTTACTCATGCGTTTTTAGTTATTTTTTCAGGTAAATCGAACGGATTAATTTTTAAATAATGTAATTGCTATAGGTTTATATTGGATACTTAGAACACTTTCTCTATATCGGTACTACTCGAAGTAGGTTATGATTAGATCGCGGATGTTTGTGCAAATACAGATTTTCATGGACTAATTGACAGAAACTAGAATCAAATGAAAGTATGTTCTGTTAGGCTCCAAATAAAATAAAAGTCTTATTGAACTTTATTGAATATTTTATCGTAATGACATACTGCGGACAATAGTAAATGACATAGTATATGCATAAGTTCCGCAGTGTAATTATGATAAGGTTTATTCTAGAATAATCGATGTACATAAATTAACGAAATGAATACGTGTATTTTATTAGACTATTAAATATAGGTAGATTTAACTTACAGATGAAGTAAAAAATATTCGTAAAGAACAAACAATTAAAACATTACAATTTTAATTATAACGTGATGGTATTTTTTGGAATTAAGTAGATTTATAATTTCTACTTTGGTTATGCATAGATGCAACACAATCGATATTACATTTATGTAAATACATGTACCTACATGAAAAAGCATGGGAAAGCATGAAGTTAGCATTGTAAGAATATGAATGTCACTGTTGAAGTTTAAATATAGTCGTGAAGTTTAGTGAAATCTAGTTGTGAATATATTTAGATACAGTGTAAGAAATAAATCAAACGCAAAAATATATTTTCAGAATAAACATTCTAAACTATGGTGAATTAAATGTTGCATTATAAAAGCGTTTCAAATGGTACAAATACGAGAAAACGGACGGTTTAATCTACAATTAAATTAAGACAAATGCTCAGGTAGCAGAATATACAGGGTGCTCCACATAACTCTTAACAGCTCAATATCTCGAAAACTATGCCATCGATTTTAAAGTTCTTGGTCTTAAATTGCATGAATCTGAAGGGCCTTTCTAACTACATAAACGTGAAGTGGCCCCCCTTTCCCCTTTAAGGGGGGGGGGCGGGGGTACATTTATAAGTTTAAATGGAACCCCCAAAAAACGTTACATATTTAGATTCTACAGGAAAAAACAAGTAAATTTTGTCTGAAACATTTTTTTGTCAGATATTTCCATGACCAGATATAACAGTTTGAAGTTTCGACTTGTAGGTACTTACTTGAAACGCTCGGAAATTGCTTTATTCAATTATACGCGCTTGAATCCGTTGCCGATTCGTGAAGAAATAAAATGTTCTTTAAATTAAATGTTCAAAATGTCCACCACGGGCTTGTAAACATTTATTTACTCGAAACATCAAAGTTGTTTTAACATTTGTTAAATGTCATCGATGACCTCCTCAATCCCCCGATCTAACACCATTAGATTTTTTCTTATGGGGATATGTAAAGGACAAAGTTATGTTTGAACCGCCGACGACAAAAGAGAATATGAAACAAAGAATACGTGACGTTTGCGCTTCAGTGACTCTCGAAATGTTAACAAATGTTAGAACAACTTTTATATTTCACATGTTGTCCTTTTTATATTTCACATGCTGTCCTGGACTCACAAGGGAAGGTTCTGAACCCAAAAATTCTGACTTTAATAAAACTTCGCATGAATGTTTTTGCGTTTTTCGTTATTTTTTAAATATAACTTTGTAACGTTGTGTGATAGAACAAACGATCTTAAATGCAGCAATTGTTCAGTTCCTTTGGACTTATACTACACCAAAAGAAAACTTTTCTACGATGCGTCATGTATAAACAAAATTATTTTTTTGTTAGTTTTTGTATATAAATTCTTAACTTCTACTTTTCTTCGGTGGACATGAGCTCTGAACATTTGTCGAATATTCGCTGCACTGCTAAGTTCCATAGCAGGGGCCCAATCTCTATGAACTTCTGGATATAAGTAACGTAATATCCAGAACTAGAATAGAAGCCTGTTGATTATGGAAGTGAAGTTATGACTAAAACAATATTATGTTAGTATAGAATATTTTGTACTTTTGAAAGTTGATTGGTTATTATTGGCAGTGAATGGTGATCAGGGATACACGAGGAATAAATGATGGATGAATGAACTTCCTATGAAATTATTGAAATTCTGTTTTTTAAATTGGCTGATATTACGAAACGGGAAAACCATACTATGCCTTGCAAATAAGCCGTACTTAGTTATTGAAAGAAAACATTCTGTTTTAATGGAACTACTCTACTTCATCTATGATACAAATGTTTATAACTACTAAACAAATTGATTTAAACAAAAAATGGTTCGACATATCCGTATGTTATTTATTCTAGTTAATTATAGAACCACAAGCAATAATATAAATAAAGCGATACACAAAATAATAATAGAAATATATTTATTGAGCATTTTATACGAGGACAAAAGTATTGGCACAGTTGAATAATAATATCTATAACTAATTAAAAATTGAGTATTAATATTTGGTTGCTAGTCCTTTCCTTTTAAGAACTTCTTTCAGCCTTCTCGGCATTGATCGGACTAAGTTTTTGGTAAATTCAGTCTGAATATTATTCCATTCTTGCAAGAGAACCTTTTTAAGCTCTTCTTTACTTGTTATGTTATGTTTTCTGATCCTTTTTTCCAACTCATTCCATAGATGTTCAATTGGATTCATATCCGGACTTTGTGGCGGTGTGTTTAAGTTTAAAGTATGACCAGTGTTGTACATATACAATTCATTAGCGAACGATATACGCTGTATGTTTAGGATCGCGATTCTGTTGGAAGTAAAAATTCCGCGGAAAGTTTAACTTTTAAGCGCTTTTTACAAGATTTTCTTTTAATATATTTAAATATTGATGCTTGTCCATGATGCCGTCAATAAATACAAGTTCTCCAAGTCCCGATGCTGCTATACATCCCCACACCATTAAACCACCTCCATGTGTTACAGTGGCTTGCAGATTACACGGATCCATTTCCGTGTTTGGTTTCCTCCACGCGAATATCGTTCCATCTGATTTAAATATATTAAATTTGCTTTCATCAGAAAACATAACTGTATTTCAAAAATCACAATCCTTTGTGACAAATTCTTTTGCGAATTCTTTTCTTTTTTGACAGTTTATTTTGCTAATATACCGTTTCCTTCGCACCACACAAGCAGAATAAAAATCTTTTAAAGTTCTTCGTATGGTTTTGGGACTTATTTCCGTTTGACAGTCATCTTTTATCATTATTGAAATTTCGGAAAAATTCAGTTTCAGATTTCTTTTTACAATATTTATATAAATAATTTTTATCTTATTCTCAAGATTTGTTTCATGGATAAACCGTTTTATAGTACTACGAATAGTAAAACGACTTTTCTTCACGATCTCTGCAATTTCACTATATGATTTATTCATGTTGTGCAAATTTATTATTATTTTTCTTTCATCAGCTGTTGTTTCTTTTAATTTTCTAGCTATTGTTATTCTATTTTAGTTCTTCGATTGTTACCCTTTGAATACTGTTGGCGCCTATAGGCGCTTATTTCACATTGCTCGCTACGAACGATTGGTGCCTATAGGCGCTTACTTCAGATTGCTCGCTACAAACGATTGGTGCCTATAGGCGCTTACTTCACATTGCTCGCTACAAACAATTGGCGCCTCCTATAAGCGCTCACTTCACATTGCTAACTACAAACAGTTGGCGCCTATAGGCGCTCTAAAATCTAAACAGGCGCTCATCAATAAATAAATGATATGAGTTCAATGTAGTACGATTCAGTGTTCCGACGATTTTCATATAAATTCTGAAAAACACACACTGACGAAAATGTTCGTCGTTCATAGCGTACATCGCGGCAAACCTTCGATCGTACGTCACGCGCAGTATGTTTCAAAGTCTGCTGTAGCGAAAGGGTTAATTGACTGAAATTTCAAACTTTATTGATCGCATAGCCTTACAAATGACTATCGGGACATTCCTCGCTTGTTTCAATAAATGAAGAACCATATATTTGTAAACAACTATGTGTAAATAAAAGTTTTCTAATCTGTGCCAATACTTTTGGCCTCGTATAAAATGTTCAATAAATATATTTTTATTATTATTTTGTGTATCGCTTTATTTATATTATTGTTTCTTGTTCTATAATAAAACAGAATAGATAACATATGGATATGTCGAACCATTTTTTGTTTAAATCAATTTGTTTAGTAGTTATAAACATTTGTATCACAACAATCATGCTGTGCCAATACTTTTGTCCAGCACTGTACGTATAAACAATTTATCTACTGGTGGGCATCGGTACATGGTTTCGCCAAGCCGAGAGCCACCATTTCGAATTAAAATGTAATTTTACACAAACTAAGCATCCCGCGCAAGAGCAGGTACATCTACTAGTATTATACATATATTTTAGCCAGAGATGAGCAGAATTTGATTCGAATAATACGTACAGAAATGGCTTGATAAGTGTGAATGCCTCGGTTCCGCGGAGTCACACTCATGAAAACACGCGGGGACAGTTGTCAGCACCTCGTCAGTTTTTTGCTCGAAGCTCGAGCCTCGGCCGCTTACCTTTGAAGTTTTCCGACATAGAAAAGGACAAGCGACGTAGAGAACAGACAGAGAAAGCATCTCTTTCCACTCGATTCGACTGCGTGGCCCGCCTGCGACGCTCTCGCCGATCAATGGTTACATTATAACCGACCACACAGTTCGATCGTGTGTGTACCATTTCGGCCAATAATAATAAGACGTGAGAATGGAGGTGATCTGGGCAGTCGCTGACGACTAAACGCTTCGATTAATCGTCGTACATTCCCCCGCTTCGTGCGCGGATTGTTGCATTGTTGCACCGCGCGCCGAGACAGCTTCCCATTCACGAGCCAAAAAAGATTACATTCCCGGGTATTGGCGAGTCAACGCTAATGCAACGATGAAACTTTTTTGTTTTTGATTCGTTGTTAATGCACTTTTTACTAGTATATTGATGAGATTTTTCTGATTAAAATGATACCAAACACGACATAATTTGAATCATATTTACTCATGTAGAAAGTGTTAACAATTCATATTTGTTCATTATCGTTTCTGATAAATCATAAGTAAATATGGTCCAAATTATATCATGTTTGGTATCATTTTAATCAGAAAAATCTCACGGATATGCTCATAAAAGTTTCGTTGACATAGAACCAAAACCAAAAAAGTTTCATCGTTGTATTAGTAATGTGTCACTCGATACCCGGGCATGTAATCTTTTCTTAATCTTCCCTGGTTCAGCCGGCGGACTCATGAAAGGGAAGCCGCCGCGGCGCGCCGGGCAAAAAATTATACGCTTGATTGGTTCCATGGCCCCCTTTCCCAGTGGTAGGGGTCGCGACATCACACTTATCGTGTCCCAGCCGGCTCACACTTATCGAGTCATTTCTGTAGTGAAACGCATACAGTTTCTAAGGGCATCATCCTGAGCTTAAAACGGTTAACGCGATTGAATAATTGTTTGCCAAATGTCGACTTATTCAGGAACAAGTATTATTTTGTTATAAAAATTGGAATTTCGACGTTTAGACGATTAAAAACGACGAAGTACTGTTTTATATTTCATGCATTATTTGAAACTCTTTATCTAGATAATGAAGCATTCATTATCCGCTCCATGAATCGGCCATGTCTGACTTTAACGAAGATATATTTTATTAATCAACATTTATTAGCGAAAACGTAGTTCACTGACGTACATTTATTAATAATGTAATATAACTGGATGACAAACACATTCGCAATCATTAGCTTTCATATCAGTAACTCGTTCAATTTGACAAAGTATCGATACTAAAAATACTCGTATCGAAACGAAACGAAAGTATCGATTATGTACATGTATTTACTTGAATCGGGTCATTCTTACGCGTGTCCCTTTCACGGTTTTAGTTAGATGTAACCATTTAAATGTGCATTAATGTAATCAAAAAGCAAAAGAATATTTCTCTAATATATACAAACGTATTAGCCCTCGCTAATCTAGTAGATTACGGAAATGCAATTACATAAAAACCGACGAAGTCGATACACATAAAACGCAAAGATATTGAAAATCAATCTCAGGTTTGACGGTGTTTACATTTCGCTCGAAAAAACGAGGCCATACGCTGAGCGATGTTGCAGTCCCGATGAATGTTGAATTCTGAACGGTTATGCGGGTCGTCCTTAAAAAAACATTGAATTTCCAGTTCTTTATGTTTACCAGCACGAACGGAAGTTTTCGTCCATCTACCCGATATAATTAGGTATTACGTAGCACGGAGAGTATTCCAAAGACCGGCTTCCGTCTTCTCTGCTCGAATGGCTGATTTAATTTCCTAACGCTTTCACGTGTGGGCAAAGCTGTTACTAATTGCGCGGAAATATTCACAGCTGGTTTCCTTCCGTCTAACCATATTGCGTTTCCGCGATCGCAAGCCGCCGCCGATTTATTACAGTTGTTTTTTCTTGGATCGGTTTTTGACTCGCGCCAAAGTCTGAACGTGTTACTAGTCGCGCAGGGCGCTTTCGCGCCTGGTGAAAAGTAACCTTTCGATAAAGTATTCACGATGAATAGTTTCACGTACGGTCCCCCAAAGTAGATCGCAATCAGAATTGTTTTCTCGCGATTCGAGCGTTTGCCGAATTTCGTCGATCGAGACTCCTAACCTCAAACTCGATTTCTTAGATGTTGCCGTAAAACAGTTTTCGGCGGCAAGTACGAAAAAGTCCAATCTCCAAATTTCATGGAATTTGGTAAAATCGTCCCAGCTACTGTCAAATGTACATATGTAAAAGGTTTTTCGACGTAATCAAAAGTTAACCGACATAACGCTAAAATCATGGGATAATTATTCATTGTCATGAGTAAGGTGACCAAATGTTTTAGGTTGCAATGCGCACACATTTTTGAAAGCACCATTTTCTTAGTTTATTACGTCTACTGTAGAAACATTTGTTTCCAGTTAATTAGGCTATCTAGTATGAAGTAGAGGAAACAGTAATTTTGTGCCACTGCGAATATGTTAAAAAAGTTACATACAGTAGAAATTTGTTTATTGCATATTTCGAGGCTCTAGAGGGCCAGAATTCCAGGAATTGTATAATAAACCAGCGCCAATCACCCGTACACTTTCCTCACCAATCATCCGTCCACTTGTGTAACGCAGGTACATATAGGGTGAGCTGAATGTACGCACTTTTTGATCACCTTACCATCTCCGATATTTTTAGAAATATCAAAAAAGTTTATTCGCGGAAGTTATTGAGTATTGAAACATTTTACTAAAACAATATTGCATACACTGCACTTCCTGTTATGAAAAATATGCGAGTCATACGTGACACTGTATGTGTGGCGGTCCTTCCTTGCTGGACAACAGAGTGGGGTATGCGTACGTGTGTTAGAAATATGTGTGAGCAAGGGGCGTTGCCAACATGCAATAAAAGGGACTCCATTTAACGAATGTCTACTGAATCCAATCCGGGACACTTTCCGGAACAGTTTTTATTGCGGGACAAACAACTCAAATGGGGAACAGTCTCGCCTAATCCGGAACGTCTTGTTACTTTAGTTTAGTTGTAAGAAATGTGTTAATATTATGATAACAACACATAAAGTATGCTTCCTATCGCATTGTGATGGTGGGTCACATATACAATAGGGTAGCTTATAGTCCACATAACTGCCACCTTAAGATTTAGCGTAACTACATTTCATCATTTCACGTATTGTTTAACCTAAAAATCGTCTTAGATTGGAACATAATATTATTTAACATGTCTTTCATTAGGCAAAAATAGTATACTACGTTAAATATGAAGAATTAATTGACAATTAAAACCTACGGATAACCCCAGTGTCCTTATAACTGTCACCTCCAAAATAAAAGTAATTCGTATATACTTTAATAATTTATTTTATACAATAGATATAGGTTGAGTAGTAAAATTACAACTCTTTCTTTAGTATAATTTCGCCTTCACTTCCTACCTATGTACTCTAGTAGCAATGATTGTTGGCATTTTGTTGGGCCTTCATTGCAGTATTGGTTGACCAACAGTTAGAATTCTCACCCTTTTTTGCAATTGGGCCAATGATCATGCCCAACATTGGCAATGCTAGGCCCACGTCACTATAATATAAGGGGCCAACTGTAGGTTTCTTTCTGTAAGGCCAATTGTTGAGTATCTATAATAAACCAACTATAGGGAGACAATTGGCTATACTACACTTTCATAAAAACCTTTAAAAATATTTTAAGGAGTATAACACTGGAAATAATATTTGCATGGATAATATAATTATATTGCTGGAATAATATTGCATGTATAAATTGCATATGTATATTGAACAGATAACTAAGTGTTTTACCAGTAAACTTAACTTTACAATTTATACATTTATCTAATTATTACAAATAATTATTATAAGTTCTTATTTCCAATCTTCTGTCCCCTGACTCTATTTTCACAAAATGTCTTTGTTAGGATTATTTCTTTCACATGTTAGTAGTTGACTTGAAATGAAATCCAATTTATATGTGTATTATAAAAGTGTTTTATTTTCAGATAATTTACATATAACAACCGTTTTCATAAATAGTTACTTTACCTAATGAATTATTCACTTTGCATAAGGCAACTTGCTCTTGCAATGGGTTTGTTGGTATGAGAGAGACACTCAAGAGACCTAAAAATAATTATGTATCAATTCATAAGTTACAGACATATTTACTAAAAAGAATCTACAACATAATGTACTGTGTATTCAGAACATTAAAAACTGTATGTATACACATACGTATTTACAAATTACTTAAAGTGAAAAAGGTACTAGCAAAAGAGAAAAACACAATAGTATTTGACAATATATTTACATAGTAATATTTGGTGTAGCCAACTTCACAGGTGATGTAATGGATGATTGTGTTTAAAAATAACACAGGAAAGTTAATTTTACAAGAAAAACAAACGAGAACATACACTTTTGAAAATCAGTGAATAAAAAAAATGTTTAATTTCTTATCATTTTTGGTTAATGACTGGCACCTACCAATACACTGGCCGAACAAAACTTTTGGGGTACAGGTTCTAGAGTGAGATTTGGGTGTTTGAGTATCTATTACAAAAAAAATTATGAGAACTGTTGTAAATCTAACATTGTAAAATAGTAAAGTTGAAACTTATTTAAATACCAGTAACACAAAGTTTTTTTTTGGAGGGACAGGATATTTCATTTGCACCTGTTGTTCATCATTCTCAGAACCATCACTATCATAAATAATTTTTCTGATTTTCCTCTTTCTTTTTGAAATTTTGAAATGGACGATATTTTTGAGATACCCTGTATATTCGTATACATGAGAAAGCGCGTTGTAATGCCGACGTGGCATCATGCTCAATGTTGTATTATCGTTGTAAATTTCATGTTATTTAACCAACGGTAATAATTGTAGGCCCATCGTTGGCTATTCGTTGGCAAATTGTCATAACTTTTCGTCGTTGGCCCTATGTTGGGAATTTGTAGGCAAAAACACTAACCATATCCCAACGAACTCCCAATCGTTGGCCACCGTTGGCCAACCATCAATGCTACGAGGGTAGTGCGAATTTCCGTCAGCAAAACGTTATTTCGTCTGTTCGTTTTGCAATTTACCATTCCTTCATAAAAAATTTGATAGTGAAAAAATTATTTCTCATTTGTGCAATTATTATCGTTGAATTTCTGAGGAAATGTTACTCGAAAAAATGTGATATAAGTTCATTTTGCTTATATTTTCGTTCAGGTTCTTAATCATAAAAAATTGAAAATCCCAATTCGCACTAACATGGTGTTTACGTATGCAGAGATGGGGTGTTGTTTTCTGAGGGTTAAAATGATATTAAATTGTGTTATGCCTGCAACGTACAGAGCGTTCTACGTGATACCGGCCCCATTCAAATGATTAAGTTTTATGTTTTGCGTAAGATCAGCTTCAATGTAATTTCACGTGCAAAAAAAAATTCATAGAGGCACAAGTAGGTAATCTGTTACACCTTTTGTAATGGTTTATGAACATAATTTAGTTTTGAAAGAGTGTCATTTGCCAAATTTTATTTTGTACCGTAAATAAAGTTTTCTTTAAATATGTAGATTTGTACTTAACCAACGAGTGGGACCAGTTTTAGGTGGGACGCTTGGTATAACATCGGTGACATGTGAAAAGAAAAAAGCACTTGTTATTCTCCAATTCGTAGCAGCAGCTTAGATGAACCGTTTTAAAGTGTAGCGAAGAGCGTTACGGGGTATAAACAACAATTGTTTCATTCAAAGAATTCATTTCGGAAAGTGTAAAGTCTATACTGATTGTTAAGGTTTTAAAACATTGTACTAAACATGTAAATCAGTATATTAAGTAAAGGTGTATATTTACCTGAATTCATAATTGAAGATTACGTTGGCCCCACACTGTTTTTTCATTAATGATTTCTTTGCGGAGAAAACTACGGATTAATATTCGGTGTGAATGTCTGCAAATATGCAAAATTTCGAAAAAGAATCAATCTGAATGAAAAAAACATCTAATTTCAATCTGTTTACTTTTAAATGAATAGAACAAGTATATTAGGATAGACAGGGTGTCTCGGTTCGAGTAGTACAACCGGGCAGAAGATGATTCGATAAGAATACATAAGTAAAAAAGACGAATAATGTTCATTTCAGGGTTTGTATTCGAGAAATTTTGGGTTCACGCGTGTATTCGTGCGGATAATAAGTAGAAACAACTCGCAATGAACAGACATTGTAACCAACAAAATTGGACCGTTTATTTTGAAAGTGGTGCAAGTCCATTTTCCAATTCCATTTCATTTTATTTTAGTTTACACTAAATTAAGTATAAATTACGTCATTGACCGTTTATTTTGAAAGTGGTGTAAGTCTCTTTTTAAAAAAAATGAGATATGACGTAATTTATGCTTAATTTAGTGTAAACTAAAATAAAATGAAATGGAATTGGAAAATGGACTTGCACCACTTTCAAAATAAACGGTCCATAATATTCAAGTTCGATTATCTCGGAAACGAAGTATCACCCAACAAAATTTTCTTCCTTTCTTCTCGACTTATTTTTTCTTATAGAATCACCTTCCGCTTATTTCTACTACCCGTCCTCAAACACCCTATATATGTATAGATCAAATAGATTGTAATTTATAAACGAATAGAAATAAATATTTACAACCGAATTCTAATATTTACAATTCCCTTGTTTATAATTCTATTTAATCCTATTTAATTCTATTTAGTTCTATTTAATTCTACTTAATTCTATTTAATTCTATTTAATTCTATTTAATTCTATTTAATTCTATTTAATTCTATTTAAT
>NW_015373884.1:1451-45018 GCF_001272555.1 Dufourea novaeangliae | reverse complement strand
AATTCTATCTAATTCTATCTAATTCTATCTAATTCTATCTAATTCTATCTAATTCTATCTAATTCTATCTAATTCTATCTAACTATATCTGATTCTATCTAACTATGCATAATTCTAATCTAACTCCAATATTCGTAATTCAAAATATTTACAATCCATTTACTTTCCAATAAAACAGATCTGTTTTCAACGAAGCCGTTGATCCGCCTCGCGTTCCCGTCCTCTTGTCGAAATGTAAAATCGTAACGGTGGAATCGTGTTGTGTATCGAGCCAGTAATTCATTTATATAACAGGCCAGTTTATTAAGTTACAACCATGATTATGCCGGTTCGTTAGATTAGGATCGCCGCCTCTGGTTGGTTTGCGGCTTAAATAAAAAAGAGAAACGCGAAAGCGGCGGAAGCGATTATTACTACGTGGCAACAAACGAATTTCACGAACGGGTCACGGTTACAGGTATGTATGTATCACACGATTATGCTCGACCATTTGCTAAACAGTCTCGGAACGTGAAAACGGGTGGTCCGGTGATTGCAGCCGGGAGACCAAGTCGCACGGAACGATTCCAACGCAGAGACGTGTCCGGCTTCCGCGGTGAAATTTCAACCGGGAATCGTTAATTTAGAGTGCCGAGACCCTGGACGCAGTCGCCAGTCAATCCACGACAAAAGCGATCTGGGTGACGCTCAGTGTGTTGTCGAATAGGGGAGACCGGGAATGGTTATCACATTTTCTAATTGACAATTTTTTTCTCTCTAGTTATTACATATTTAAAAATTTTCTTCATAGTGACAGAAAAAGTAGGTGTTTGAGATTAAAAAAAAAATACTAATGCTGTAATGCCAATGCAAATACCTGTTGACTTGGTGTTAATCAGGATAATGTAACATGTGACAACCAGCCTCACGTTAGGGTTGGTTGTTTCACGCTACAGTAGTTTGTCTCAGGTATTGTAAATGGTGAGATTTTTATTAAAATACTTTAACGATAAATGATTTCTTCTAAAAAAATTGATTTGCAAAATTAATATTGGAGTATGTAATATAGTCTGAGTGAATTTACATTTCCTACAAAAGTTGTGCCTATTTTGATATATTTACATTAAAACTTTTTTTTACCGTGTAAAAATACTACTGCTCTTAGGTGCTTCTATTCTTACTTTTCGATATATTTGTTTGTAGTTCTTTTTTCATAGGAGTATCTATAAGTATAGTACACTATAACTAGTCCCACTCGTGATAAAAAATAAAAATGGATTACAATAGTATAACGAAATAAAATGTTGGTAAACCTCTGGAAGAAAATTATGTCTCACAGCATGCAGATTATGTTAGTATGCCAAATATTTCCATTGGTGTAACTAGGATTTTTGTTTGGGGAGGGGTCATGTTGTCTGACTTTCGCTCATAACACTCCCCATCTGGCACCTGTATGTATTTTATACCATGTACGTGGATTGCACAAAATAACGCTACACATTTTATAACAATTATTTATACATTTATTTAACATTGTAACTAAAAATAGAAAGATATGAACATAATTTTTAGAAATAAGAAAAAATACAGAAACAGAAAACATATACAGGGTGTCTCAAAAATGTCCTCCGACTCGGAAATGGGACACTCGGGGGGTGAATTGGAACAACTTTTTCCTTAGCAACAATGTAATCTGAGGCTTCGTTACCGAGATATTAACGAAAAACCGCGACCAATCAGAGCGCGAGTTTGCCAGCCGAGTTCCCGCGCTAGCGCTGGCTACGCGCTACGATTGTACTACGAAGCTCCAAACAAGTGGGTCAGCATGCATCTCAGGAAACTACGTATAATAGCAAATAAGAAAGACGTAACAAATAAATTCATATTTTTTATCATCTGCTGTTTGTTATTTAAAGAGATTAATGAATGAAACGTAAATGTAGGCAAATTATGTGTAACGTAAAAAGACGAATGCACATTTACTTTTTTGTAAATTCCTTTTTACGAATTTGTAAATATCCTTTCCAAATAACGCGTAAATGAAGGGGTCGTGCAGTGAAGTGAATACGTATTCGGTGGAATAACCCGGACGCACTTGACGTTACAATCCTTAACTTCGGCTGGTGAGGTATACTTGCGATCACCTACGAACTGAGCGATACCCTGACATAAACCGTTTCGGTCGTCGATGACCAGGAACGATCCAGTGACCTAGTGATATAGGTTTGCAAACTGTAGGTGAATTTGTTTAAGGGTTAGTTTTATTCAGTTTATTGGTCATTATTATTTTCTTAATTTAACTCAAGCTATGACTTTTTCTCGACGATAATTTTGCAAGTTTCTGTACCTAAATTTTTCTTCGGGCTTTTTGAAGAGACTTATTCATTATCAGTAACATTGTTGCCCGTTATTAAACTACGAATTTTTATGCCAATACCGAACCACAATCACTTCTCGTTCATTCTCTGTTACATTTCCTGTTCGTTCATAAGTTATTTGAAAAGGAAATTTACAAATTCCTTAGCCTCTCTCTTCAAATAATTATTAGTTTCCATTCTGTTTAAAAAACTAAATGTGTATTTGTCTCTTTACGTTACACATAATTTGGCTTTATTTATGCTTCATTCATTAATCTTTTTAAATAACAAACGACAGATGATAAAAAGTATGATTTCATTTGTTCCGTCTTTTTTATTTGCTATTATATGCAGGCAGCGCGTAGCCACCGCTAGCACGGCGACTCGGCTGGCAAACTCGCGCTCTGATTGGTCGGGGTTTTTCTTTAATATCTCGGTAACGAAGCCTCGGATTACATTGTTGCTAAGGAAAAAGTTGTTCCAATTCACCCTCCGAGTGCTCCACTTCCGGGTCGAGCAACAATTTTGTTACACCCTGTATATCTGTTCCATGAACTCTGTCCATCTGAAATATCTTCGTTATCTAAAACAGTATGCGAAATTGTTGTACTAATGAAAGTTTTAGGTATTAATGAAATACATAATATGATAATATGGTTTCTTGACAAATGGATGCGTAAAGGAGATGTAGAGGTCAATTTCGTTTTCTTAAATTGAATGTCCAATTTTTTATAATTGACTTCGATAGGCTAGCGAATTCTGAGTATGAAAGTATTAAAGTACTTTTATCCTAAAACTCACCGTTTCTGAAATACTTGACTTTGTTAATAGTATGGCATTGCATGATGTGGGACATTGCACGTGGTCCACACTTCGAACATATTTCATGACGAAATTAATAAGATAAACAAAGTCGAATATCTCAGAAACGGAAAATTTTAGGACAAATGTATCTTATAGCTTTCATATTCAAAATTTGCTATTTTATCGAAACCAAGCAGAACAAGTTGGATATTCTATTTAAGAAAACAAAATTGACCTCTATGTCCTCTTTACGCATCCACCTGTCAAGAAACCATTATTACCATAAGTATTATGTATTGCTTTAAATCCTACAACGTTTATTCGTAACCTTTTCGTGTATTGTTTGAAATAATGATGATATTTCAGGTGGACAGAGTTCGTGGAACAAATTATATGTATGTATTCATATGTATACTATACAGAAAACGGTTAAAGGGGTAAGAATTATTTACTCAAGTGAACAGAAATTGAATTTTTTCATTTTGCAATGATAATAAATAATAAAAAATGACAATTCGTATACGAAACAGTCACTTATTAAAAGCAGTTACATTTTATTCCTTGTAACGAATCCGTCTCGCATTTAGTAAGGGAATTATATGGAATGCGACAACTAGCCCCGGTTTCTCCTAATTGCTTTACTTATACTAATAACAGTATGTACTAATAATTCTTCCGATAAATCTTATTAATTTACTACAGCAATATAATAATTAAAAATGTCATGTATAACAATTAAGGTTCACTTAAATCATATTTTAATATAAAATTGAAACAAGAATTATAAATAAAATATTTATATTATAATACAATTTCTGAATATTTGTTTACTTTTTTGTTAGTTAAACAATTCAGTTTGTGTTTTAAATATTCCGAATTTGTAAAGAGAATAATTTTAAAACATCGTCATTTATAACAATGTCACTTGTTCCTAATAATTTATACACTTTCACGACGAATTATTGTTATTTTTTGTGGTCAAATGGCTGTTGTAAAGGACTGCGTGATGCGGCGCACGTTTGAATCAGCTGTGCGCCGTTGATCGTACGCTCAATGATTGCAAAAGTGAATCGGTGATTTCTTGAGCATCGAAAGTTCTCTCTCGCTGGTTGTAATCCTGGCAATTTTCGCCATATTTAATCGACGACGCTCGAGAAGGGAGAAGCATCGTACTGTATCTCAAGAGTAGTTGAAAAGTCACGGGCGACGAGCCGGTATTAAAGTCAATTTCTCGTCATCTTGCTGTACGGAACAGCAAACTTTGGTACTGCTTTGTAAAAATAACGTCTCGATTATTCGTATAGAGTAAAACTGGACTATACGCCTGATTGTTAAAGAAAATTTAACAAAACAGGCATGTGTTTGTGTTTGTGTAAGTCTTTATTTTATCTGTCAGGTTACAGTAATTTTTCATTTCTCCTTACAACTACTCTTTAATTATGGTAGAGCGGAACAAGAAATAAAAAAGAACTATTTCTTTAATCTTACATAGGGCATTTTGTAATACAACATTCGGGTAAAATGTGTCAAATATGTGACGAAACGGCTCTAGCTAAATAAATCAATACTTTATATTATTCTTGATGAATTAAATAAACGATGGTGTCAGGAACAAACATAGAATAATATCGAATAAAATTAGCAACGTTGGATTTATTTAGTATTCACTGCGAATGGTTCAGAAACCAAGAGTCAGGATTTTTGTATACTTCTTGTAAAAGTGCAATAAGGAAGCTTATACAGGGTGTACACAAAATCGTAGTGAAAGCGGTCCGGTGTTGATTCTACACGCATAAATAAGCCGATAAAACCGAATAACATTTTTTCATTGAAGGCTTTGTTTTCAACATAATCGAATTTAAAAATCTGGTGTACACATGTGCAATGGAATATGCCTTGACGACTGTTCATTGCATACCGTTTCTGCTTAATACCATAACCAATATACGCATTCCAAATTAATTTTCAAATTCGTTTTTCTGTAAAACGAAATCTCAAACGAAAGAAATTTATCGTTTTTATCGACTTAATTTATCTAATGGAATCATCCTGTATTAATGATTTAACAGCGTTTTGTTAACCAACGTATTACTTATTGTTAGATTTATCTTATACGAATTGGCATGTAACTTCATGTTAGTTGCATAAATCGAATAAAACCGTATAAAAGTAGTATAACAATAAAAAATTTTTTCAAAGCCACCACTGTAACCTGAAAACTAACAGTTGCTAATAAAATGATTGTTATGATCGTTGAAACATTTTTAGTCGTGTTTGAGTATTTTGTGATGATGTTGTTCGATGTTAGTTTTCACAATTTAGTTTTTAATATCTGTGCCATCTGTGACTCATTCTTTATGTCTGTATTTTTGAAACATAATCAACTTCTCAATTCTGCGTGTTTCATACACTTCTACTGTATGCATGAAAAGGATAATATTTGGATATTATAATTTCTTTCTTATCTTTTTTTTAGAGGGGGAAAATGTGTTACACACCATCAGAAAGCTTTCCGGTGTGCGGGTCTCTGGTCTCGTGCAGAAGATCAGCGTCTCCTCGTTACTTTTCTTCTGGCGAAGGGCCGCCTTGGTAAAGACGGCAACCTTCGCTCAGGCGTCAGGATTTCGTAGCATCAGTCGGACGATATTGTCCGGCGTGACTTGTCCAATCTCCTCCTCCAAGAGTTGTCTATCTGTTCTCCACCTTTCACAGTGAAAGAAAGTGTGGAGAGTGTTGTCGGTGGGTTGTCGCAGTCGGCACAGTCGGCACAGTCTGGTTCCGCGACTTTCCCAATCTTATGGAGACAGGCACGAAACAGGCCGTGCCCCGCCAAAAGCTGCGTCAGATAATAATTTACCACGCCATGTTGGCGATTGGTTCAAGCGTTAAACTCGCCGATTAGACGAGCAGTCCATCTACCGCGCGAATCTCGCGTCCGTCTTGTCTGCCGTCCGTCTGATCTGTTTTCAGTAGGTGAACTTGGTGTCGAGCATCATCCCTAGGTACTTCACAGTTGCCTTGGTCTGGACCGCCACCACAGACGAGATATAAAAATAGACCGAACATTTTATGGGACTTTGTGTCCTACGAAAATCACGCTGTTTCAAGTGCATTCCACATAAAAGTTTCCTACTTTAGGAACTACGTTTGACACCGTGACGACATACACCACACACACAACCGTGACGGTTTCGTTAGCAAGGAATGGAATACTGAAATGGTACGGGGGCTTCTGACGCCCCCGAAGCATGGGACAGAAAATTACATTGCATGTTATGGTCTGTTTTTCGAAAGATGTTGCCTGGGAGGTTGGCCTGCCTCAGCGCGTGGCCTGGCGGGGATCCAACGCGAGCTACGTATTTCGTGCGACGTTGTGACGGTCTCAATGCCAGTATGTGTCTGTTTCCATCCTCCAGCACTTAGGCACGAGAGCCTCTCGCTCAGACGCTCGGTAAACCAACTTCCTTCTTTACCCTGCGATTTCCACGCGTAGCGTTTAATAACCTACGTATTAATTTAATCCCCTTTTAATATGTTGCTCAATATTTGGGTACAATACATTCTTTCAAAAGAAATAAACTTTTTCTTATTCATGTATTTTAACTTTTGACGTGTGAAAACGTTCAGTGTCTCGTCAACATTCTCCGCCATTTCCAGACAATGGATGATTGACGGGCGCGTGCCGAATGCAGTCCCCACTCCTTGAAATTGTAGGTAGGTCCTTCTCGAGAGGTTTGTAATAAGTGTGATGGAGACAGATCACCCTAGGCGAGGACTCACGTTGACGGTCGCACGTCATTGGCCAAGACGCGAAGAGTGAGAGAGACACAAGTGCCGTAGGTCTCTCGCGATCGCGGCAACACCGCGAAAACTCGGGCCTACCTCCCAGGCATCATCTTTCGAAAAACAGACCATAGGTCTTTGGCGGCGATCTGTTGACTGGAAAAATGTGTAAAGGAAAGGAGAGGGAGCGTTTCGTCCTGGGCCTGCTAGTGGACTCGTCAGTAAGGCTACCTAGCAGACCCTGCCTTAGACGCGGGGATATACGATGGTCGGTTAAGGACGTATATATACGAACGAGGAAGGCTTCAGGTAGTTGCGGGAAAGGTGTCAACTAGGTAGACCTCTGATGGCGAATGTAGGAAGGAAGGTAGTGCCGCCACAGGTCTATTCTTATATCTGGTCTGTGCCGTCACGTCTCCCACCCGCATGGAAAGCAAGATGTCGATGCGCTTTTCTCTGGGAAGCACGATCTCCGTTTTCGCTATTACGAGCTCCAATCCGTAGTCGTTCATTCAGGAGCGGACGCAATGCATGACTTGATTGAGTCGCATCTGGGCCGCAGCCACATCCCTTACAGTGATGACCGCCGCAACGTCGACCGCGTACTTAATCAGAAAAGTGCCCTCGGGCATATCAATCCGTAGGATACCGTCATAGATGTTCTATATGTCTGGTCCCAGTGTAGAGCCCTGAGCAGCCCCTGTCATCAATTCCCACTTTTTCGGGCCATCATGCGTTCCGTAGGTTATGAAGCGGTGCTTCAGATAATTGCCGATGATCCGGAGGAGATATTCGGATACCTCGAAGTCTCGCTTCAACGCGTCTAGCGCGTACTTCCATCTCACCGATTTAAAAGCATTCGTCGTGTCTAGAGTTACCAGCAGACAGACGGGGCGGGAATAGTGATTCTCCTGCTCCGTGCCTCTGGCAGTTTCTACTACCTCCTGAATAGCGCCGATCGTGGACCTCCTTTCGCGGAAGATGTACTGCCTCTCGCTGAGGTCGCAGGCGGATTTCACGGCAGCGCGGAGACGAGGTCTCAGCAGCCTGTCCAGGGGTTTACCGGTTGTATCCAGCATGCACAGAGGTCTGTATGATGATGGAGCGTCTGCTGGCCCCTTGCCCCTGCTCATGAGTATAAGTCTCCTGACCTTCAAGCAAGAGCCGTGGGTGGCTCTCTACAACGGCTTTCAGCATCTCAGCCGGAAGTCTTCTGTAAAACGCGCAACTTCCAGGACTTCGGTTGGTGGGCGTCGAGGATTCCGTTGATCGTTCTTGTGTCCATGGAAGCACTCTTGGCGAACGGCGCCAACTTTTGCTTGACGATGTTTCCTCAGCCCCACGGATCGTTGTTCCGATCTTCACCCAGCTTCTTCCAGCATAGGTGCTGACTACACTTGATGGCCCGCTGGAGCTCCTCTTTCGTTGTCTTATGTGCGGTAGTCCCTTGGGCTGCGTCAAGATCGCGTTTGGGGGCTCTTTGTGCGGCCCGCCGGAGCATTAGACATTTGCGTCTTAACTCCGCGATCTCGATCATCCATCAGTAACTAGGCCGTCGGTCGCTTTGCGTTCTTATCTTCAACACTGCTTGCTCACATGCCTGGCGCACAACGCGCATCGTAGCTCTCGTAACGACTTCGACTTGCTCGCGAGCCGCAAGGTCATGCGGGATTTTCTGGAGGGCTCACTGACCGTGCTCTAGGGCCAGAGATAGCTTCTCGGTGTCTATTTTGTCGACGTACCACTTGGAGAGGGGGAGGGGGAGGGTGCACGCTGGATCGGAGCCGACTGGCTTGACACCACACACACGGAACGTGATGTACTGGTGATTGCTGGCTGTATAATCCTCGATAACTTGTCAGCCATGCACTCACGCCGTTAGGCGTTTTGTCGCCAGGGAGACGTCTCTGATCGTCTCTTTGTACCCGGGCTACCTGAGGGCGACGACCAGCCGGTGTTCAAGACCATCAGCACTAGCTTGGACGCCATATGCATGACCCGTCTTCCCCTGGAGTCCAGATGGATCTCGCCCCATTCGAGAGTTTTTGCGTTGAGATCTCCAGCCACTATTAACTCTCCCTCCATGTCCCGAACAACGTTTTCCAGGCTGTCAAGTTTGGCCTGGAAGTCGTTGATTCTTTCGTTGGGAGTGAGGTAGTAGCTACTGTAGGCCACGTGGCTGCTTCTCGTCCAATGTTATCCGCTGCCAGCTCCGTGGCTCGCGACGTGAAAACGACGTGGGTCCGGGACCCGTATCGCTACTCCGCCGAGGGCGTCCGCGTACCACCCAGGCTCGCCCATGCTTCGATACTGTTCGCTCATGAGAAGCATATCAGCCTGTTTCTCGAGGCAGATCTGAGTCAGGAGGTCATGGGCCGTCCTGCTTCTATTTATGTTGGCCTGCAGGACCATGACCATTATCGCTCGATCCTGGGCAGGGCGTCTCCGAGCACCCCGCAACCTGTTAACCCGGCGACTTGGTTAAGCTTCGCCGGGTCAATTTCCTTTTGATTGCAGAGGAAGCTCAGCGATTTGGCCTTGCATGTCCATCCGCACCTCATCTAAAATAGTGGTTGCTTCGATGGGACCATCTACAGTCTCGCCTTTCCTGGCCGAAGCCGAGATATCTGAAGCAGTGCTGGGTTTCCTTGCGCCGCCTGTCTGCAGTTGACCCACCTTATCCGGATGTGGGCCGTCCCCAGTAGTTTCGCGGCGGCCTCCTCCTCGTACGGCACGGTGGCCACCCGAAGCTCGGCCCTGTTACACGTGGTCAACCGCACTTCGAGCAGGTCTTCGTAGTCTTGCAGGCGGCTACGAAGGGTTTTTTCCACCTCCTCAGCGGTGGTGCAGCTGTGAATGTCTCTGATCTCCAGGTGTGGAGGACAAACGAAAAGTTTAGATATACAATGATGCGTAAAGATATACCATAGTTTAGAAAAACATTATAGTAATTGTACAGAAATTTTATATACGATCACGAGTTGAACGAATGATTATTAATTACTTTTTATTCGTCAAATGACAGGCGCCTGGTGATTTTAACGATTGTTTCGATGGAACGTTATATGAAGATGTCCCTTGAAGTTCGCGTAAAAATAAAGTTGAATGATCAAATTCTATTTAAATATTGAAAAAGTGTACACATATATTTGTGCGAAGCAGCATGTTTTACTGCTCTAGGAAAGATAATATCACGTTACTCCAAGAAGTTGAAACATTCTGATGCAAATTTATACTGATTTTATCGTAAATGAACGCGTGAAAAAAAGTTTAACAAAACTATTGCTTATTTCATTTGCGTAGATATTGTTCTTCTTTTTTAATTCATTTCGATTTTAAACTCTTTATGATCAATAATATTTTTTTGCACCTTCTCCGCATTCTCTAAGAATGTTTTTCGTCAGCGTTATTTAATTACTGTAAACAAATATTTGTTATTTGTGGTTAAATATGATGATGTATTAATCCAATACGTACAAAGTATTATGTCACATTTGTAATAAAATAAAATTGCTATACAGGGTGTTTCCGAAATGATGGCAGAACACGGAGGATGTGATTGTGCATGCAAAAATAAATCAAAAGAAAGACTGTCTATTTTTTCATTTAAAGCTTCGTTTTCGAGGTAATCGTATTTGAAGATCTGCCGGATACGCGTACAATAACCAGACTTGGCTAGTGCCGAGTGTTCATTGCATTCCGTTTCTCCTTACTATCATAACGAATACATGAGTTTCAGATTAATGAATCAAACTAAATAGCGTTAACTTTGTATCTATTACGCTAGAATCGTATTTTAAAACCAACATTGTGTTCAGCATCCTTTAGTTAACAACGTTCTGCTTCATCTACTGAGGAATTGAAGCAGCAGACGTATTTTTTATAATTGAGAGGGAAAATTACAATATTTGGGTGTATATGTAGAATTATTGTTTATTAAAAATTCAACATATACATCTTCTTATGTTATTTACTTAGTAATTTCTGAAAAATTGAGCTATACATCTATCAACAGTAGAAAATGTCTGCGATTTAACCCTCCGAGCACGGAAACATGGTCACCGGTCCCTATGTCATTTCTGACCCCACACTGATATTCTACTACTACACAGCGACGGCGAGGCTCGAGCTCGAGGCCCTCACCGACACTGTACTAACACAGTGCCAGTATGGCTCGAGCTGGAGACCCTCACCGATATTACTACACAGTGACGGTTGCTCGAGCTTGAGCCACTGTCACCATGTATACAATGTAATGATTGGCTGGTTTCACATTACATTTGGATTTTCGTGGTTCTTATTATACTAACTAGAATAAAAATATAAAATATATTTATTAGTCAATACTTCTGTGGCGTCTTGGCCCAGTCGTTCGCATGTAAACAAACATCAATCGCTATGCGATTTACACGACAGCTCCGTCACTACGTGCGTGTCGCTCTTGAGACCGCGTGTCCCCACTCTTGATTCTGTCACTGTGTCCATGTCGCTCTCGCGAACGCGAGACACATGGACCGTGTACGCAGGGTTAATTATAACTCGTTAATCAAATCATCATATGCGATACCAGATATATTTCTGTGGGCTTTTATCTGAAACAAGTATTTTTAATTTTATATTAAAGTAGACAAAAGGTACTACTTATGGAAGCTAATTTTGCAAATATTCATACTATACAATATGGCGGTTGTTTGAACTTAAACTGTAGTTAGCGACATAAATTTTCAACTTCTATTGTTACTAAAAAAAGAAAAAATTCACGAATTGAAAATCCGCATCGTCAAATACTAAATTTTAGTCTTAAGAATGTTACCACAAAGTTTGATCCAAATTGGTTCAGTAGTCTTAAATATTTCTGGTACCGATTTCGAAAACTGCATTTCGAGTAAGACGCTTTTAAATGGCACCCATTTTCTTCTGTTGATAGATATATAGCTCAATCTTTCAGAAATTACTAAAGAAATAATATACATATAACAAGTTGTATATGTTGAACTTTTAATAAACAATAATTTTGCATATACAAAAAAAATATTTAATTTTCCCTCTCAGTTAACAGCCCACAAATATGTAACTCCTTAACAGTGTATAGGTTATGTTGTTCTTTTGTAGTAATGTCGAATATTTACTGCATCGTATAATTATGTGGTTCAAGTTATTTGTACGTTACATTTGTTACAAATCAGAAGACTATTTTTCGAGAGTGTAAATAAGAATGGATTATTTTTGTATGTCCGATTCTTCTTTCCTCGAATTGGTCGAAAAGTTATGGAGAATCACATTCTCCTCCTTTTTTTGTGTCCTCCGACCAATTGACGTAACTACGGTGAGAAGTTTCAGGTATCCTCCAGAGCCGGTGACGAACATATACTTCGTTTAAAACTGTGCCCATGTCGGGAATAAGAAGACACACGCTGTTCGTGGCGTGTACGATGTAACGGTTCTCCGCGTGCTGCGATTAAAAATACAGTAACCCGACGGTTTACGAGACACACGGGTTCTCTGCTGGCGTCGTTCGATCGATGCCAGGCGGAATAAAAAAAAAGTTTACTTTCAATCGCGTAGCATTGAGCTCTCCCTTCAGGCTGTCATGTGGAACTCCACGTGAACGTTGTAGGTGGCTGCAAGCCGGCCATTCGAAACTTCAACGATCTCCGGTTACAACAAAAATTGTGCATAATAAACAAATTTTATTTTTCACTAAACAGGAAAGAAAATAGGGTAAACCAACCAGTAATTGACAGCATACCAGTGAATGACCATTAGGCAAAGAAATACAAATTATATATATAAAATTATTGAAAGTTTATAAATGAAGTGTAGTTGCATTTATAATATCCCATATTTTTAGTTCAGCGTATTAAGCAAACATTAATAAGTATAACCCTTATTAAAAATATTTTAGAAATATAGAAGTCATTTACTTGACTTTTAAACGTTTTGCGTTTTACGGTGAGAATAATTCCTGATTTGCACTAGTGGTCAACAGTACGGTGAGATCAAGATCAGTCACCATCTGTAATTTGACATTTTATTCACACTAGCGGTCACGGTACGGTCAAATGACAGGTCTATGAAGTTAGCACCCCCAAATGCAAAATTTTATGAAAAACCAACAGTATTCGTTTGTCCACGATTTGTCCACATTGTCCAACCAAAATTTTCGTTTGTCCACCCTTCAAAAAAAAGTTATAAACAAATTAACGATATGATATCAATACTCCCACGAACATTTTTCCTTCATTTCTAACTAAGATATAATTGTCCACGATATGTTTACGTTTGTCCACCCAGCAGAATCGAATTATTAATAAAAAAAACATAAAAAATGAGATACATCACTCTGAGTATTTCATATTACATTTTCCCTAAACTAAGCAATGGAATTGTTTGCCCACGATGTGTCCTCATTTGTCCATCCAAAATTTTCGTTTGTCGCCGTCAATATTAAATCTGATTTTGTTGTGTTTTTGTTTGTGAATAATAATTCGATTCTGCTGGGCGAACAAACGTGGACATATCGCGGACAATCATATCTCAGTGAGAAATGAAGGAAAAATGTTCGTGGGAGTATTAATATCATATTCTTAATTTGATTATAACTTTTTTTTTAAGGGTGGACAAACGAAAATTTTTGGTAGACAAGCATGGACAAATCGCGGACAATCATATCCAACTTGAAAATTAGGGAACAATCTTCATGGGAGTGCTGGTTATAAATGTTTTTATTTGTTTATAACTTTCTTTGAAGGGTGGATAAACGAAAATTTTGGTTGGACAAATGTGGACAACTCATGGACAAACGAATACTGTTGGTTTTGTCATAAAATTTTGCATTTGGGGGTGCTAACTTCACAGACCTTCAAATCACATGAAATCAATTCTAAACGTTTTTCTAACGTTTATCTATCGTTATCTCTAACTTTCTTAGTTTTCCATGTTTTTCTTTCAAAACAGGCCTAATTCCAGCATAAACTATCTAACTGTAAGCAAATTTCTTAGCTTCTGCATTATGATGATTGTGACAGTTGCTATACTGCACGTGAACAATAGTTACATCGTCGAAGAGTATCACAAGACTTGCATAATATCCAATAAACATTAAGAATTGATAAAAATTATTGTTGTACATTAAGACTTTGTCTTTACATCCTAAAGAGATCTGGTCCCATATTATCAATAGGTAGTCTAAAAAAGATTCATAATAATCACTTACTTTTTCTATCGTTACACGAGAATCCCTCCTTAAACTGTATAAATAAACTGTTATACAGGGTGGGGCAATAAATTTGACCACCTTAGATATTTTTGATACTATAAGGTTTACAGATACATTTGTTTAACCAAAATTGCACACTAGGAACAGAACCATCCGATGGCGCTAATAGTTTTTTTGCAGGTGGAGGTACTTTGGATAATCGAAGGTCACCTCCATTGTTTTAAATGGATCGGTAGGTTTTTGTTTCCGTAGAATGATAGAGGAGCGTAAAACGAGTTCAACGATCTATTACATAAGATCATAGTAGGTGTTCGAAATGATGACCATCACTATCAATGCAAAACTGGATTCTTTTTATGACTGACTATTATATACGTCTTATAACGTCAGAACTTATTGATGCATAGCCTGCAATAATTAGCTGTTGTATGTCTTGAGGTGTAGTTGGTTCCTCAACTTGTTTGTACACTTTATCTTTCAATGTTCTGGCAACGAGCTGGTCACGATATTTGACGGCCGCGTTCAATCCGACGATTTTGAAATTTTTCATGGAGTTCCCTTTGCACAATCAAGAAATAATACGTTGGGCATTCATCATGTTGATACCACATGGTTTGTCGTGTAAATAAAGGTAATTCTTGTAGCAAACGACCCAATGTAACCTTAATAAAATTAGCGTAGTTGTTGCGATTGGAATTTCTACTGATAATACGAGGACCCATAATTTTATCACCTGTGATACCGCAGCATACGTTCACAGACCATTGTCTCTGGTGTTCAACCTGCCGCAGCCAATGCGGATTTTCCGCTGCCTTTAAGTTTATTACACACATTTTTAAATGTTCGACGCGAAGGCTGAGACCGATGTGGATATCGTTTAGCATACAAGTTTGTTGCCCTTACAGAATTTTGTTGGAATTTGCCGTAAATAAGAAGGCCCGGTTGATCGATACGATACTACTCTTATCATGTTTATCTTATTCTGCAAATTTATTAAAGTGTCCTTCAAATAGTATTTATTTCAGTGAAGTAAACTGTATGCACGATCGTTTTTCTCTACTTTCTATGAATTTCAATGACTTTATGTAATAGGTCGTTGAACTCGTTTTAAGCTCCTCTCTCATTCTACGGAAACAATAATATATCGATCCATTTAAAAAAATGGAGGCGACCTTGAAATATCCAAAGTACCTCCACCTTAAAAAAAACTATTAGCGCCATCGGATGGCTCCCTGCGTGCTGTGCAATTTTGGTTCACCAAATATTTCTGTAAACCTTATAGTTTGGAAGATATCTGAGTTGGTTATTGCCCCGTCCTGTATAATTGTATACACTGTATAAACTAACTATTATACGTTTAACATCTAATACCTCCTACATTCGTGACGATACGTACTAATGTGACCCGCAGCCACCGTCAATCGATCTCTGTCGGTGGTAGTTTCGGGGCGCATCTTCCTTATTTTGTGCTATCTATGGTTAGGTAAAACCAAAGACATATACATATAATAGACTGCGCGGTCTTATGGTAGGGATGAAGTCAATAACTGGAGCAGCTACTTCTCTTTCTAATGGGGCTGTTGGTGGGGGATTCTCCTACGGCTGTAGTGGAAGCATTACATGTGTGCAGTGCAGTATCCCTTCTCCTCATCACCCTCCAATCGCTTTCACTCCTTCCTCTGCGATCTCCAAGCAAGAGAGGAGCTACTCCAGCGTTACTCCTGTCCTTCAGTTTGAACTTCATCCCTACCATAAGACCGCGCAGTCTATTATATACATATGTCTATGGGTAAAACGAATCGATTGTCGTCTCGAATCATGTGAATCAATTCTCGAATCGATTGTCGAATCGAATCATGAGAATCGATTTTCGAATCGATTGTCGAGTCAACTCATGAGAATCGATTCTCGAATTGAATCATGAAAATCGATTCTGTTAACAAATCGATCTTATGCATGAATCGATTCAAAAATCGTAAAGGAATGGGAAATTAGAAGTGAAGTTAATGTAGATTTGAAGATATAAAATCAGTTAGAGATTCTTTAAATAAATACATTTCATAATTAATTAATAATTTGTTTAATCATTCGAAATTTACCCTCTTCTCTTTCCTTAAAAGGTACGAATTCATTGCTCAGGAGTTAAAAGCTTGAAAATCAGGTAATCATTAAGAAAGAACAAACGTATTAACGAGTAAGGTTTTATATATTATAAATAATTATGTTTCATTGGTTCTTAGGAACATAGTTCTGCGTAGTTATTAGAAAGAACCCACACCTTAACTACTGTTTAAAACTTAGCGAGGTGTGAAGCTGTTGTAATTTGTCTTTCCGTTGGGGACAAATTAATTCTCAAACACAAAGTCCAATGAAATAGCTTCATCTCTTCGACGTTTAGTCAAATATAATTGCGTTGAGAAACCTTCCTTAGTAACGGACATTGATGAAATCTTGCGATTGATGAAAGAAAAATTCATTTTCGATTTTCGGGGGTAAAAAGTCGATTCTCCGAAAACTCGAACATTCTAGAATCGATTCGAAAGATCGATTTTTTGAAGAATCGAATCGAAATCGACCATCCCTAAATCGTATCACATTAAGTGCTATAAATTGGTGTTTACAATTGATGCGATTGATTTTGTAAGAAAATAAGGTGAATATGCATATGTGACGTGCTCTGGTAAAAAGAGGCTAACGTGCGAGAATGATTCTTCGGAATAAACGCGTTTATCTTAAGTTATGCACTCCATAGTAGGGTTCTCTCCTTCGTTTTCAGCTGTTTCATTTTGCGTTTCGAGGTTGTTATTTTCAACTAGATGATGTTACATATTGCATTTAAGGTTGATCAGAGTAGGTATCTAAGTATCTACGTATAGTCCATAGTATTTCAGAGCAGCGAAGTTTGTACAACTAATTAATTCAATTGTTTACATTCAATATTAATACATGATTTTAACTGTGAATTATGAAGTCAATAATCATTCTAGGAAATTGGGGTTGGTCTCTCATTGCAAAGAGCATAATTTCGCTTATAAACCACTCACTGCATCTTTTCGATATCTTGTACAAACATTTTTATTCCCAAAATCAAGAATTTGCGCCTATTTAAAACATTAAAATTTTCTTTATGAACAATGTGTTTGTTCACGATAAATAACAAACTAGTAGTCACACTGACACCGTTTTTCGCATGTTTGCATGTCATTTAAAAAAGTTTCGTACTGTCGATCGTTTAGAAAAAATTTCAATATTCTCGCTAAAGTGATCAAGCAGGCGCCCGCTGTAGTAGACAAATGCAGTAAGCGGGATAAAAAAACGTGAGAAAGTTAAAGTCGATTTTTTCGCACCAAACCTTTTTTAACCCGAGCACGTCACATATGTTACTTGCGTTAAATGCATAATTAAAATATTAATGACATCAATATCTCAGTAATTCTGTTCTCAGTATTTGTCGTAAAAGTCAAACAGGCCCGTATACGATCCATTGTGTATGATGCGGTCTGTAGAATCATCAAAACTTTAAGATACGACGCATAGTCAGCAAGTTAGTGCATAGCGACGCAAGTTAATCTTGACACTCGTGATAACTTCTCGCTTTAAATACATCGCTGAGTCCTTTCGAGGTATTCACTGTTAATTCAACTTTCGATTACTTGGACAAGAGTGCTGTTTTTGTTATATCTTTCGATTGGGAAATCTGTCATGGATAAACCAACCAACCGAGTACACGAGCGCAATGATATAATAGAAGCCGGATGAACGACATCCATCCCAAAAGTATCGCAAGATTACTTAACCATGAATCACCTCCGTTCACGAGGCTTGTGTAACCGGCCTAATGTTTCTACGTAAATGTGTACAAATTAACGAATCATTTATCCCGCGTTACCGGTAAACCAGCGGCTGTTTAGCCGTACACCTATCAACGTATTCCCAATGTAGGCTCGCGTCGCCGCGCGCGGCACTGTTACGCAACCCTCCATTTCTTTCGCTCCCGTTTTTCGTACCATCAGCTACCGACTGACAAGCCCCTATGAGTTTTGACTAAAGATATGACTATCGATTCTCGATAAATGATCGATATCTTATTGATACTTAACTATATATCAATAATATCTTTAAGGCGAATAGAAGCGACTTAAGTAGAATGTAAGGCATTAATATTAGAATTGTAACAAAATCGTCTAAAATTAATTTATTTTTATTGGCACTTATTACAGACAACGTAAGTATTAGTGTATTTTGGCTGTAATCTCATTTTTCTATCTGTGTCTTGTATATAGTGCAAATTATGTATTATAAATATGAATATAACATATAACGATTTAGTAGAATTTGCTTGTCGTGTATTCCATCACTGCGGTTGTCTCTATCCGGGACAGTGTTTACAAACATTGATGATTGTGTGGATAAAACAATACAAAGTGTTTCTACCGATTACTTATTTTTTATTCTTTTTTACCACTAATACATGACAAGCAAATTATATTAAATCGTTTACAAGTTGAACAAATTGTAAAGTCGATTTTCTCGAAAACGGAACCTCGGATGAGAAAATGTTATATCAAAATATTTTCTTATTTTTTAACGTAGAATCACCCCCTGCCCAGTTTGTACTACGATTTCCAGCCCACCCTGTATGAACGATTTAGTTATATGAACTGTTTTGTCTCTCAACGGGTTCGGATAAATGAAGTTCTATTGTGTATAAAAAATAGCTAAGGAACACAGACCTGTTTTTCTTATTTGTGTGTTTAACTATGTATTAAGTGCAGTTACTACAGTCAAAGACGTTTAGTCATCGGATTAATCTTTGTATGTGTGTGACATGTGAAATATGTTCAGTAATTATTGATACGATTGTTTGGGAAAGGTTATACTTAATTTTAATATTTTAGCAAATTCACGTCATTCAGATTAAATTGATCTATTAAGGAAAGTATAATTCCACTAGTTTGGAAAATAATTTACAAGTTGATACGGTTTTCACTGATTATAAAAAATCCTTCGATACGGTAGACCACTCAATTCTATTATCAAAACTTTCTGCTTCAGCATGTGATGGAAACTTGTTGACATTGATTAAATCTTTTCTTACGGAGCGTCTACAAATTGTTAAAATAAAAAACTGACTCAAGGGTTCCATAAGGTTCACACCTAGGTCCATTACTTTTTATTCGTTTTATTAATGATTTAGCTGATGTTTACGTCAACAGATCGGATTCAGTGATACACATAAACTTCAGTCTGATCTCACAAGATTTTGTGATTGGTATAGAAAAAATAAGATATATCTTAATTTCACTAAATGCTATGTAATGAGGTTATTCCGTAGAATTCATCCTGTACTCTTTCATTATAATCTTGGTGGTCATGAATTATTAGAAACTAGTGAAACTAATGACCTTGGCGTCTGCATTACACCTACATTAACCTCCTGTACTCTTTCATTATAATCTTGGTGGTCATGAATTATTAGAAACTAGTGAAACTAATGACCGTTTTTGAAAATTGGCGTCTGCATTACACCTACATTAACCCTTTGCACTCGACTGTCCCCTCTGAAGGGAGAAAATGTATGGAAAATTAGAAATTCCGAGTGCAAAGGGTTACATTTTCCTAAGCACTACAATAACATTGTATGCACTGCTCTCAAAACATTAGGCTTTATTAAACGTTTCTCTATTAATTTTAAAAATATTTAAACCATTAAGTTACTGTATATTTAATTAGTCAGGCCTCAATTAGAGTACGCTTCAATCATCTGGTCTTCACAATTCTCAAAATATGAGTTAATGTTAGAGAGTGTACAGCATAAATTTATCGAATACATTGCGTTTAAGCTGACCAATATGTCCTCAATTGTTGCAGTTTGTTAATTTTTGTGTTCCCTCAACGTGTGTTAGAAGTCATATATTTTATTATGCTACCATAAAAATTAAATATGGCTCAAATGATCCAATTTATCGAATGCTGAAATCAGCCAATAAAATGGATATGATTGACTTTTTCAGTGGCTCTATTGGTTACTTTAAGAAATCCTTACATAGGGCACTAAGAACTGTTTAATTTAAGTTGATGATTAATTAAAAATTCTCTATTACGATTAATTCCACACTGTACACGTTATAGAGTAAGGATGCATTAATACATTTTTCCTTTTCAATATTTAACCCTTATCCGCCAGTCATTTTTTCAACTTAATTTGTCCTTTGCTGTAACACTGACACAGTGGTAAGATATAATTAATGATAAATACTTAAATTTGCAGAAGTCTTCAAAATAAAAGTCACGAAGCCTCAGTTTATTAGGAGAAAAATGGATAAAATTACGTGAAACTAATTAATGTAAACCAGAATTAACTTACTCTAAAAAGAACATTTGCTATGCGAGCTTATACTTTTCTTTGAATAATAATCTATCTGGACTGGTTGAATTAATTTAATGGATTCCAATTGTACTCGCTACTTTACGCATAAAAGTGATTCCTAACTGTGATCTTATGACATCACAGTCTCGATGAAATTTGATCTACCAAAATATGTCATAAGAACCTTAAACATGAAAATTTGTGGTCATTTCCAATAGGTTTGGATACGCTGTTATAATTTATTCGACACTGTAACGTGACTAGTTTTTAAGGGCTTCCCCAAATATATGAAATACTCCGACGCGCTAAACAAGGACGCGATCCGTCCGCGCAGATTGCAGGTATACATGCTCCGCTCGCACCCTCGCGCAAACGTACCGAGGCCTTTGATTGGCGCGGGCCTAGGTACGCCTAGCTGTATAAAAGCAGGTCCGCGGGCCCGTTCTTCCCAAAAATTCAGTCCTAACGACCAAGTCAACCTATCAAGTGCGCAGACGTTTCTTTTCAAAAGTTACGGTTCCGCTTGAAGACGAAACCGTTCCAGACAGTCAGTCCGACTAGAAGACTCAGGGGGTTCCGGCTCTCGCCTACACTTCATTTTCTCCGACCTTAGTGGCAGACACTCCTTCGCGAGTAATAGTGGCTCCTTTAGGTACTCCTTTCCCCCGATCTTCCTATCTTTCACACGATCCTACCTTGCTCTTCCATGGTCTCATCACGACAATTGTAATTTTTTATTAATAAATTATATTAATCCAAAGGGAATATGGATTTCTCTTTTATTTAACGAGCAACCACCATTCTTCTCGTTACAACATGATTTAATGAACTCTAAAAATCTTTATCGCTTCACTTATACAGGGCTTATTCCTAATTCTCTTTTTTGGAGGCATCAATTCTATGAACGGAAATATTTCAGCATAAACGGAAATATACTGTACTTAAGACACTTTCGATGAAACTTTTATACCATGATATCTTTCACAAAAATTATAATTGAAGGTGATTCGGAAAAGACTATTCGAGTTAGGTGATAGAACACAGCTGTTTTTCTGACTGACTTCGAAAAGGAGGAGGTGTACAATTCGATGCGTATGTATGTGTTTTTCTTTATGTATATCCAGCGATTACTCCGCAACGAAAAGACCAATCAAGATGAAACCTTTCGTATTTTATAGAGGCTACTGCCACAGTGGTCGCCCTGAACAAAATTTCCGTTTTTTTTGTTTATTATAAACTATTGTTTTCATTCACAAATCATATCCTTGCAAATAGTCCAAAGTCGTTCTCTTTGATTTTTTCTTTACAGTTACAGCCTAACTAATGATAATGAAAACCATCTCACGTTCGCCCATTGGCCCACTAGTATTGCCCTCTACACTAACAAGTACGAAATAAAAAAATTTTTTTTCAAGAAATGTGGACTGACTTTGGAAGTGCGCTAAAATGTAGAAAATAATTTCTATTTTTATTATTTGTACAGAAATGCAACAATGGTTAAGAAAATGTATTTTCTGTTACTAAATACCATATTAAATACATTGCAACCTTTTCGGAGATGGCGCAAAATATCACTGACACTATCATTGACTTCAGAATTCCAAGCTCTATCACTATGCTAAATCTCATTAAAAAGTCAGTGTATCACCTGGGGACCCCTTCTTGTCAGTGTCGAAGAGCATTGAAACACTAATTGAGGATTTACTGTAGGCTATTTATAGAGTCATACAATGCACGCAGGGCATTATGAAAAATCTTGAAAGACGATAATTTGTTAGATAGGACATTTTCATTAAGGAGGGCAATATAATCAAGCGCTCCAGATGTATTTCAGGCGTATTTTGCTCGTAATTTCATCAATTGCAATAACTCGGAAACGAAGCCTCGAACGCAATTTTGTCATTCTTGATTTTCGCCTTACAAGACGAGGACCTCCATTCGATATCTCAGTTTTCGTTCAGACGTTGCTGAATTAAAGTACACAATATACGCTATACATATACAGGACTTCATTTTTTCGAAAATAAAGAATAAAGATTTTCAACTATAGTATAAGTCATAATGTGAAACACAGAATAAAACGGTGTTCTAGCCTAGTTGGTGAAAGTGCGTATTTCGCAATACGAAGGCCGATATTTCGAGTCCGTCGTACCTTTTCTACCCCTAATATAATTTTTTTTAAGTTCTTTCATGAATTCTTTCTATTATGCTTCCGCAGAAGCGATTTGCAACTAAAAACTGTTTCTAAACCAACAAAATATTTCTAAAATTATATTTTATTTATTTATGGGTAGAATGTGTCGAACAGAAAAACGAAATTTTTCTCTGCATAGTATGTACTGTAATCTTTGTGTGGGCAATCAAAATATTCGCGGTTACTGAGCAATCGGAATACTCTTATTCTGCCAGATTAAATAAATTTTACTTTCATACTTTTCCGAAACTCTTTGTTATCCCGTCCTATAATAACCAAGTGCTATTTTAGACAAGAACGTAACAAATTGTGAAAGGAAATGCAGAAATGGGTACCTGGGCACCCGGTTGCCTACACAAGGGTTGACGAAATCTGAGGCATCAATTTGGGATCTTCTTCTTATTAGTTTGACGTGTACAATCCACCCTGTGGAACATTTTCATTAACACCGTTGCAGAATCCCAGTCCAAGTTTCGCGACACTTTCGTACAATTAGAAACAAGTCTGTACAATAATGAATTACGGTGACAATGTGTGTGGGGGTGGGGTTGGAGGGATGGTAAGGTGGATCATCAATGGGTGTTCGAAACACGGGAAGAGGAACAAGAGCCACCCATAGGCGGTGGTGACGACAGCGATGACAACGAACGTCGAGGACGAAGGAGAAACATGCGTCGTGCGCACTGTTCACCGACACTGTCTATGTACTGCGTAGTCCCGCGCGCTGATACGGTGAAAGCTGATATTTTGTAACACTCCTGCCATTCCGTTCTGTTCCATTCCATTCCGTGGCGGTATTGCCCAGTGCAGCCCGTTCGCTCGCTTGCTCGCATGGCTTCACGAGCGACCGCTCGTCTCTCGTAATCGAATGCGAGAACTCAGTGCCGGCAGCACAATGGTGGGCGCACCCAGAATACATTTTTCTCTTTTCTCGCGTTTTATGTTCCCGTGAGATTCTCGTTTCGCAGTGTTAGTCTGGCTTATATTCCTTGAGCCAGCTCGCTGACAGCAGATCTGATAGCCAAAACCGTGCACCACCGCTATGATTTTCCTCTGGACGGACGTATACAGTGGTCAAATCTGGCGAATAATAATTCCAAAATCGAGAGTATTCTTGAAATTTGTATAATTTTGGTTTATTGTAGGGTTCAGATAGACGGTTACTGCCTGGCTTTGATTAAGGGGTTACATACCCTTGAGCTGTTAAATAAGAGGTAAAATTATAAACATTTTTTGTATATGTAGAATTATTGTTTATTAAAAATTCAACACATACATCTTATTATGTGTTATTTCCTTAGTAATTTCTGCAAAATTCAACTATATATTTATCAACAGAAGGAAATGGTTATCGTTTAAAAGCGATCTAGTCGAAATGCAGTTTTCAAAATGGGTACCAGAAATATTTAAAAGGCTGAACCAATTTGGATCAAACTTTGTAGTAATATTCTTAAGATTGAAATCTAGTACTTGACGAAGTAAATTTTTTTCTCGTGCATGTTTTCCTTTTTTTAGTAACAAAAGGAGTCGAAAATTTATGTCGGAAATTACGGAATAACAAATACGGTAGTATTCATATTTTAAAAATCGAAAAAAATTTGTTTCAGATAAAAGCCCACAGAGATATAAATATGTGGTACCGCAGATGGTGTTTTGATGAAACGGGCCAATTACTAAGGAAATAACATATAATAAGATGTACATGTTGAATTTTTAATAAATAATAATTCGGCATATACAAAAAAAAATTGTACTTTTCCCACAGCCAACTTTAACAGTTCAAAACCCCTTAAGTAATACCTTACAAGAAGAGGGTCCGACCTTCGGGTCACTAATTTTAATGTTACTATTAGGACATATTGTAGGTAGGTTTCTTCCTTATTACAGATCATCCCCGTGTACTATAACGCCTACGAATAATCGTGCACCATAATTACTAGATTGCGGAAGTTTAAAGCATTATTTAACTTAGAAAACGCAACAAACTATAAATTCTAATAAAGTTTAACCGTTTAACGCCCAGTGTTGCATCGGTATAATACTCATTTTAAAAGTGCGTCAAATTCTGTGGTCGGTTAAGATCTATCTTTTGTCTACACGGATACGTAGTGTCACTGATGTGGAGTGAAGTAGATCTCCACGTTTTCAGATGAGAAATTCAAGTATTCCCTCCAGAAATAAATAAAAAAGGAATAAAATGAAAAAAACTAGGTGTGTTTAATATCGATGTTTTCGATTTCAAAATAACAAGATACACCAGATATGTATATCAGTATCATATTTTTCAAATAACAATTTCAGGGTCTTGACATTAAACGGTTAATACTGTTTATGTCTTCTCATTAATGTAGGAAAGCCTTTACTACAGGGTTTCGGGTTTTGTTCAATATTTATCTTCAAATATTAGTACCCAAAATTGTGAATTTGCATAAACTTCCGCAATCCATTAATTACTGTTTAAGCAACGTGGCAAATTTCTGAGACCAAGAGGAATCTTTAAAAACTTAAAAACTTTCGAGTATCTATCCCTATATGGGGGTGATTTTAAAAGAGGAAAGAGCCTATGTACTACATGTGCTAAAAGTTTAATTAAAACCAAGAACCTGAAACTACAGATCTCCTGTTGTTAGTGTAAGGGTTTTCCCGCAAGTCCATCACAAACTTGACTGAAAATCGGTACCATTCGCGTAACTGCTACAGTATTTGGTATTTGATTTTGCGTCTTGCTGTGATATTGTCGGCTGTGTATAATCTTATTGTGTATTTAGTAGAATAGTTTGTGCGCAATAGGGCAATAAGAAATAAATACTAAAAAATAAGTTAGGATTTAAGATAGATAGGGAATGATAAGAGAGAGTGTATGAGAAGAATGCGTGGGTTAAGTTAGTAATTTAAGATTAAGATAAGTTGTACACCAAGTCCAAATTTCTTGACTATAAGGCTGAAATAAAGAATCAATCTATCTATCTCTCTAGTAGAACAGTTTGGTGGAGATATTATCGCATCGTATTATTTCTTCGGATTCTGTGATATCAGCTTTATTGGAGAACAACATAAATAATCTGGAGAAAAGAAAGTGTACTAGACAAAGATGTTGTTAATTTATTAACAGATAGACCAGCGCTTCCAGCGATGCTTCATTGATCGACGATGACTCTCATCATGATTCTGTTGATGACTCTGACATTCTCCAGGATTCAGATGACGATTAGAATTGGAAGAAGTTGTCAACAATTTGAAATAATTGAATAGAATTACAATTACACTTTCATCGAATAAATCACATCTGAAGTAATACCAAATCGTTTTTTTTCTCATCATTACCAAAAAAAAGAAACATCTGTACATCAAATTTCATAGTTTTGACTATTAAACAACGGTTTGTATGTTTTTCATTATAAATAATAGACACAGGAAGCTGTCTTTGATTAATTTGATGGCTAATTTGATAGAATTGCAGCATGCATTGTTGCTGGCGCGCGAGAAAACGCTAGTGCAATGATGAACCTTTTTTATTTTTGATCGTTGCTAATGAAACCTTTACTAGTATATTGGTGAGATTTTTCTGATTAAAATGATACCAAACATGACATAATTTGGATCCTATTTACTCATGTAGAAAGTGCTAATAGTTCATATGCATTAATTCATAATCGATTTTGATAAATCATAAGTAAATATGAGCTTAATTGTGTCGTGTTTGATATCATTTTAATCAGAAAAATCTCACCAATATGTTCATAAAAGTTTCGTTAATAAAGACCCAAAAATAAAAAAGTTTTATCGTTGCATTAGTATTGTCTTACCGACACCCGGGAGTGTAACCATTTGTGGGCTCCCAACGTTTAGTCGTCGGCTCGTGAACGAGCAGCCGTTTCGGCGCGCCACGGCAACAAAGTATGCGGTTGCCGAATCCACAGCCTCCCCCCATCAGTGGTGGGGATGACGCCTGGACAATAATCGCATATCAACAAAGAGTCGATAATCGCGAGAGCTCTGTATATGGTAATCCGCTACAGTAAACAAGTTGTTTTTAGGTTTATCGCTTCATAAACATTGGGCCCCGGTTACAGCGTCTTTAATTGTAAGATAAGTCGCAGAATGTCTCTCAATGAATTGTTCATTTGATTCATTGTTCACAGCTTAATTTTTATTGCCGATATTTGGAACAAATAGCGTCTCATTATACAGTGGGTGATCAAATTGTTATGAACACTTCGAAATAACGACTCATTTGAACTTTGACCGAGAATGAAATTGAAAATACACTTATAATACCTTCTTTATTACAAAATAATGTTGTCTTTAGTGACATATGGCAACAATTATTCGCATTCTCTAATTTTTGAAAATGCATACATAGATATGTGTCACTATTTCGTCATGTTACCCTTGACATTTGTAATTGCTTGTATTCGCCTAGGGATACTTTCAATATTTTTTTGATGAAATATAATTTAACAATGTTAGAAAAAATAACAATCAACTAAAATGGTAGTAGCATAATCGGTAATAATAAGTGATACTTACAAATTAATGTCCAACAAATTTTAACCTTCGTTCTGCAATATACACTGGGCGGTCATTGTAGAGTTTCTCGTCCAAAAACACGAATCCGCAAGCAGAATTGTTCTATCACTCTCAGTTTTTGAAAAACACGAATTTTTGTAAAAACCTACGGTTTCGGGCAAAAATGGCGTATTACGTGAAAATTAAGGACGTCAGAATGTTCAATTTAGTCTTAGATAGAAGAGAGTTTCCTGATTATATCAGTGTACATAGTTATTATATTTGGTAATTTTTAATGGTTGCAAATGGACGTCAACGTTTAAAAAAGGGTCGCAACGCATACTTTACGCATTGTTTTGGCATTTTTACACAAAGTTCTGTATCCAGCATGAATTTGCTACACAGTGTCGGATTCTGCTGACATTTCTGAAGAAGCAACCATTCAGAAAAAGTATCGGAACGGTTTTGTATGCGGCGAGGTCGAGAAAAGATCCGCGAATTAGATTGTATTATCGGCGTCGATTACGCTTAGCTACGGCCCTGCGCGCTGAGGCAGGCGAGTAATGGCCGCATGGCGGCAAAATGACACGCACACGTTCCCGACGGATATTTTCTCAACCTCTCTGAATACAAAACCGTTCCAATACTTTTTTTGGGTCGTTTCTTCTTCAGAAATGTTTGCAGAATCCGATACTGTGTAGCAAATTTATGCTAGAAAAAGAAGTTTTCGTAAAAATGGAAAAAATATTTCGAAGAATGTACGCACTGCGACCCTTATTTAAATTTTAACGTCCATTTGCAACCACTCAAAATTACAAAATATAATAACTATGTTCACTGATATAATCAGGAAACTCTCCTCTATCTTTTAAGACTAAATTGAACTACCTGGCGTTCTTAATTTTCACGTAATATGCCATTTTTGTCTAAAATCGTGGGTTTTTACAAAAATTTGTGTTTTTCAAAAACTGAGGGTGATAGAGCAATTCTGATTACGGATTCGCGTTTAGGATGAGAAACTCTACAAGGGTCACCCAATGGATATTGTAAAACAGAACTAAGGTTAAAATTTGTTTGACAGTGTTATCAACGGTAGTAGAAATTGGTAGCTTGTTACAAGTATATATCTTGCTGTACATCAGAGTCGAGCCGAATGTAATCTAATTACAAAATCTAAATCGCAATTACAATGTAAATGCAATGTAATTGGGAGACAATTACAATTACAATTGTAATTACATTGTAATTGTGATTTGGATTTTGTTTCGCCTAACTTTGCTGTACATTGGTTAAACAAAATACTGTTGCGAACATACCAAAGTGTAGTTAAATTGTGTACCTATATGTTAAAAAAAATAGAAAGGGTGTACTTGAAGTCATAATAACAACGAAAACATATAAAATATGTCATTTCTCCATCTGTTCATAATAATTTAATTATCTACTTTGTGTAATTTATATGCGTACTGTTATATATTAAACGGATATCGTGTTGTGTTACGTTTATAAATTCAATTACGTGGGATTCATACATGTTACAATTTTCACCTGATCACCAGCTCCAGTAATAATGCCGTACATTGCGTCATGTCGGGCTGGTCGGGCACGGTACGCTGGTACCACCGAGAACATTGTTTCATGGCCATCAACGATTGCTTTGGAATTGTGTCGAGTTATTTAGGACGAGACTTTTGTTGGCCCGTTAGATGTTGGTCGATCGGAGACTTTAATGTATGCAAAAATGGATAGAGAGTTCAGAGAGGAAATACGTTCGACGTTTGCGAGAAAACAAACTTTAGAGACCAAACACTGCTTATCCATAATACTAATCAAGCGCACGTTATAGATTTTCTTCTTTTCTATGAAAATTTTGTTTTGTGTTCGTTACAATTGACCTATTTTTGTTCTGATAATTTGTTAATTGACGTGGTTGCTGTTTTTATATATACAGCAAGTCTCTCTTATCTGTGCATAACTTCGAAATTAATAACACAATTTTTATTTGAAATTACGCTGATTAAAATCAGCCTGATTCTTTTTGAACGTAACTAATATTTGAAAAGTGGAATGAATGCGATCTTTTAATGTATTATTCTGTTATAGTAATTTTTTTAAATGTATCGAACTCTATGTTCTATCTGAATTTAAGAATTTTGTTTCCATCAAATATTGATAAGGCATTGTTAACGTTCATTTGGAAAATTTGGACTTCGTAGAATATTCTAATTCTGTCCATGTAATATTTGATAAAATGGGTATTTTTGAGTTTCGTATATTACGAGTATAAAGTGTTGTACTAAAAAATAAAAAAATATAAATAAATCTCGTCTTCGAAACATAAATGCGTGGTGCTAAAAATATGAAACAATTAAGTAACTTTATAATTAACAAAGTGCAATTTCATTGGAAAAGGTATACAATATAGATAACTAAATAATTACAAACATAGAAAGGTGGTTATTGAAAACTACATAGACAAGCAAATTTAATCAAATACGTTTACTATTTAAGTAAGAACAGCTGTATAATTTGGCTCAATCATTCATAGGAAGGCTCCAGAATTCTAGAAACTGTTGGACGGATATTAATATATTATAGCTAGTAATAATTTAAAAAATTTTAAATATGATAGAAATGGCACAGGGTATAAAAAGAATGTTATTTAATCCTTATAAATGTATCAGAAAATCGCTAAAAAGAAAATCAAATCAGCTAAACAGAAATCGCTAAGAAGTCGCTAAAAAGTATAAAGCCTTTAAGCAAATAGCAGGTACACAATTCTGTTATATTACTGAATATGTACATACAATATATTTATTCGTGGAAGGCATATGTTATGCTCCTTTTCGGAAAATAGATCAGAAATGCACTTGTTTCGTTATTTGAAAATTTAATTCTACACTGTATCTTTAATGTAACAACTTTGGATGTCCATAGAGCAATAGTTAGCAATAACAAACATACCAGTTTATATTTCTACGCATATACCGCTCAGATAACTTGATATCGGAGGAACTGGATTTTTCTTTGAGTGACCTACAAAATTTGGTGTGCGCATTATTATAAACATCTGTTTTTAAGTACTCCATATACAGCGCGAACAAAATTGTGGTACAATAAAATGAAGGTAATTCCGCATTGGAAAAGTAAATCGAACATTTAGAATGAAGTCTTTACAAATACAACACCGTTTTCGAGAAAATTGCACTTAAATATTTGTTCAGAGCATTTGGTATTCAATAGAATTCGGTTCAAATGTCTGCTTATTACTCGCCTTTTCTACTTATTATGAGAATAAATCTATACATATCACGTATTATATTATTCAGAGCCGTTTCTTCTCGAAAGTAGTCTTACATGAACAAATATTGCTCTAATTCGCTAATTAATTACAACTAATCGCTTATTTGCAACTGCTTTTAAGTTTGTATTACGGTTTTCTTTTACTTTATCGACAGGGAATTCAATTTTAGCTAGCAAAAATACCAAAGAAAATGAGGGAAACTGTTTCGAGTACCGTATACTATAGCTATTATTCAATATTAATAAAGATTATCGACGTAAGAACGGTTATTATTTTTTTATACACTGTTGGAGTACCGCCGTTCAACGTGACAGCGAAAGCATCAACTTTCACTTTTTACATTTCCCTAAAAACCATTAAAAGGGATGTACGTGACTTAAACTGAAAAACCGGCCCTGGAAACTCTGGGCCTTGGAGGCCATAAAATCATACTTTCCGACCAAAGTCCTGCTCCCACCAAGACCCCTACTCCAGAGGTGCCGACGAAAAAATGTTCCCCGATTTGTCTTCACTCTGAGTTAGAAATAAACTGGTACTTGAACAGTGAATATCGTGTATTTCCTTGGAATCCAACAATATATAATAGTACGATTTTAGATTTAATTTGTATAAAATATTGTACTCTTATATGTAGGATAAATGCCCGAATGAATAAACACTTAACAGATTTTGAAACTATTATAGTGGAATTTTAAATAATAATAATATCACTAAATATTTCACACGTGCAAAGTATATTTTGTAATATCTATACCTTTTTATTGCAAAGTATATTTTGCAATATCTATACTTTTTTATAACGTATAGATTCCGATTTGAAAAATTGGAAAAATGTAATTCATTAAATTAAAAAGAGAAAATACAGATTGTTTGGATATGAATAATTCAATTATCTCCAAAGGAAATAATCGAGCGGCGTTAAATCTGGCCAGCGAGCTGGCCAAGCGATGTTACTACCACGTCCGATCCAACGATTAGAAAACATCCTATTTAATATTTACCACGATTGTCGTCCATAATGTGCTAGACAGTCATTCTGTTGATAATACATTATTTCACGTATTAGACACGGTACGTTTTCTAATAAGCCTGGTAGTGTTTCAGACAAAAATGTGGAGTATGTTTGACCTGTTAATGATCCTTCAACGAAGTACGGCCTAATGATTCGGTGACCAATTATGCCGCACCAAACATTTACTTTCCACCGGTGTTGGTGGTCAATTTCACGACTCCAATGTGGATTCTCTGGTGCCCAATAATGCCTATTTTTTGTATCAATATCTTCGCAATTTGTGAACGTGGTTTCGTCAGTCCATAAAACAGTCTGTGCAAATATACCATTCGAATCTCCCATCTGGTGTAACAACCAGTCACAGAATTGTACGCGTTTCTCAAAATCTCGTTCGATGGAAGTTATCCGAATGAAGAATACGTATAACACAGTCAAATTAGACTAATGCCCGAACCACGTGAAATCTGCCGCGTACTGATATGTGGATTATAGGCAACAGCTGCTAAGGTAGAAGTACGACATCCTTCATCATTTACAATTGTATGAAAGTTACGTTTCTGCACGTTAAAACCGTCATGTTTTTGGAGCTTTTTACTAAGCCTTAAAAAGATAGACTGTGATGGCTGATTTCGATCAAGATACTTAGTTTGGTATAATATCTTAGATCTCCTAGCATTTTCATCACACTCATCATAAACAATTATCATATCGTACTTTTCTTTGTTACTGAACATCTTACTTTCACGTTTACTGAGCTACTAAACAGCTATTAAACTCAGCTATATCTCATATTGATGACGTCTAACATCTAACAAAGAACGTGTTTACAAACATGACTCGCCGTCCTAAACAAGGTCGTGGTCTCACATTGACTGAGCATTATGAAATATTTCCTAATAGAAGATTATTAATTTGAGAATATCTCAGTAATTACTCATTTTAAGCCCTCTTTGATATAATATTTTTTTACGCAGAATGTGGGGCTTTATCCGAATTCGGGACAAAATATTCTGCATTCCATTTAAAAAACTAAAGGTGACCCTCATATCTCGATAAAAAAGCAAAGTAACAAATAACAGATTACGTCACTGTATGTTCTCCTGGAAACCATGCAACATTTGTTTGAAAAATGTTTTTGTACAACAAAGAACTTACGAGTTATTTGAAATCGTCACGTTACGAGACTTACCCTGTATAATGTTTATTCACTGGTACCTATGTGTTCATTTACTAATGTATTCACCCCATTAAGAATGCTCGATAATACATACCGTTTACTTATTTTGTTAAATATCGTGTATGTTTGTTATTTCGATTATTTGTAAAGGGACGAAATATTTGTTAGAAGGATGAAACGTTCGTGTATTAGCAAGTAGAAAGGAAAAAATGAGTGAATTGATGTTCAAAAATTCAATTTTTCTAATGACAAATTGTATAAAAATGACCGTAACTGTCGTTAACTTCAAGTTTCTTAGTTCACATTTTACTCGGACTTATCGAAAAAGTTCTGTTTTAGATTAAACATTTGAAACACCTTGTTTCTGAATATAAACAAATGCCCCACAAATTCTTGTTATTACAGGGAATCTAATGGAAAGACATACATGTTGATGAAAAAATTTGTACGTCTTGGAATGTGTACATTTGCGATTACTTTTACTGGTCCTTTCCACAGTGAAGGTTCTGCATTTATATTTGAATTTCTTCTCTGTGCGTGTTGTTGTTTGTCTCAAAAGAGAAGAACGTCTTCGATTTTCATAGACGAACACATATCTTTTAACATTAAAATGATTAAAATAACGTTTTAATCAAGTTTAGCGTATCTTTTCTCTCCAGATTGCGTCGATCTGTTTGAGAGAAGAGAAACTTTGAATAAAGATTCCTGAGAGGTAGAGAGGCAGATCGTCTCAGACGATAGCGGGTCGTAAATACTAACTTGTCTAAAAATAGAATGAGGCTGCGAGGACTGTGCTTAGATTTCCTGCTTGTGAATTGTATTGGGTCGATCGATTAATTTCTCCCAAAATCGTGATAATTATTTGATTGTTGCGATTTCAAATTGAAACCATTTTTATCGAACGAGAACAAAAATCTTTGTCCAATTATTTTCGACCTTGATAAAGACTTCTATTATCCATCACGATGTACCGTAATATATAATTAGTTTAACAGTGAAAATTGTGATGTCAGTCTCCATTTATAATTAATGTTATACTACTTAGGAGCTACAACTATTTTTGTATTTTATGAATTCTTAGTGCCAAGGAAACTACAGTAAACTCTTGTAGCAGTCGATACAATAAAGGGTTGTGATAAATGTATTCGGTTGCTGGAAAATGAATGGCTGTTTAAACATGTTCAAGTTACGCTTGTCACAACTATTATTCCATTGTATATAGAAATTCTTCACTTGTACTTATAAGGCCATAAAGATTAGAGTTTTGTAAAATGAAAATAAATTGTACTGAACAGCCTTATGATAGAAATTATGACGCAACAAACGTATGCGGTGATCGAGCATTTATTGCCTACTAACTTAATAATGTATTTACAAAGCTAATTTTTAAGAAAATTGAAAGTAAATAAAATTTGAAAGATATAACCCACAGTTATATGTATATATACCTAATTTAAAAAAAAGGATTACAGAAATAAATAATTATTAAGAATCCATCGTGACTTTCGTATTTCTTGTTTGGGTTGCGAATGTTTATGTATTCTAAAATTTGTATAGATTAGGTTCATAGAAAAAGATAATCAACACCGATTTTCTTCATCCACAGTTCTATCATTGCGAAACTACATCAATGATTTTATGTTCACCCTAAATGACTTCTAAAGTATGCATTGTACGAAAAAACTTTATAGAGACAAGTTGTATGGTTTGGAGGGATACATTATGTAATGCATATATTTTTTTGTAAGATGTATGGTTTGATTTGAAGATTAACTTCGATTTTTAAATGGAATGCTATATTTTGAATGCCAAAATATCGAAGAGCGTTAAATTTTGAGTAAAAAATACTGACCTTTATTGGCCGTAAACCTAATAATTAACGAATAATTTCACTTTGTTCCTTGAAAATGGTCTGTGATTCAATACCAGCAAAGATTTCCGTAAAACTTCTTCCATTCCCTAACGTCGGTGTTGGAAATGGTGTCCATTCACATTAATACACTGATGTAATCTATTAATTAACGAGGAACCTGCACTCTGAATTGTTTCTGCAGCAAGCATACTGCATGCTCCACGAATTTGTTCATTCATATTCTCTGGTGTTGTTGTTAGTTCACGGTACACCATATCTTTTAATGTACCCCATAGAACGTAGTCTAGTGGCGTTAGATCTGGTGAACGTGGTGGCCACAGAAATTCTCCACCACGACCGATCCATCGATTGGAGAATTGTCTGTCCAGCACTTGCCTTGCTACATGTGTATAATGCGCTGGGTACCGCCATGTTGGTACCAGATGTCTGTGCGGATATTTAATGGTACTTAAGGTGGTTTTCGTAGGAAATGTCGCTTCACTGGATATTTAATGGTACTTAAGGTGGTTTTGGTAGGAAATGTCGCTTCGTCGGTAATAATACTTTTTGTAAAAAAATATCATTATTGTGCATTTGATGCAAGAACCACTGGCAAAATCGAACGCGGTTTTCATAATCCGATCCGTGCAACTAGGTGATATGGATGATATTCTTCATTATAAAGAATTCGAAGCATACTTGTCTTGCTAATACCAGAACCTCGTGAGATCTGTTGTGTACTGATATGAGGATTTTCTGTTACCGTTGCTAGGACCGCAATACAGACTCTTCTCGATTATCGTCCCTAACTCGGGTCCGCGAGTGGACGATAATCGTGGACCAGGCGAAACGCTTCTGACCCTCGTGAATACGTTGTTTGCCCAAAACTCGAGCTTCGGCACTCGCCTTTGTAGCCTTCCGATATAGAAGAGGACAAGCGACGTAGAGATCAGACAGAGAAAGCATCTCTTTCCACTCGATTCGACTTCGTGAGCCCGCCTGCGACGCTCCCACCGGCTAATGGTTACATTGTAATCGCTGCGGTTCGCGTTATCTTACTCGGTCTCGATGTGTCTCGTTCGTTCTCTTCGTCACACAGTCCGATTGTGTGTGTACCGTTTTAACCAATAATAAAAATACGTGTGACTTGATGTGTTCCAACTACTATTGTAACGTCGACAGCTCTCTAAGCATTTGCTGCGTCGACATATACATATACATTTCCCCGCTCTGTCCGTCGAGTCCGTCGTGCCAGTCGGTGAGAAAAAAGAGACTTTTTTCGACGAGTCGACGCGAAGGCTGAACGAGGGGCGATCAAGAAGAGATTACATTTCCGGGATTGGTGATATAACGCTAATGCAACGATGAAACTTTTTTATTATTGATTCGTTGTTAGTGAAACTTTTACTAGTATATTGGTGAGATTTTTCTGATTACAATGATACCAAATACGATATAATTTAAACTATATTTACTTATGTAGAAAATGTTAACAATTCATATTCGTTCATTAGCGCTTGTGATATATCATAAGTAAATATGATCCAAATTATATCGTGTTTGGTATCATTTTAATCAGAAAAATCTCACAAATATGTTCCTAAAAGTTTCGTTAACAAAGAAGCAAAAACAAAAAGTTTCATCGTTGCATTAGTCCCCCTCGTTCAGCCGTCATCTTGTGAAAGGGAAGCCCTCGCGGCGCGCCGGGCAAAAAATTAGACGCTTGACTAGTTCCACGGCCCCCTACCCCAGTGGTGGGGATGACGCCTGGACAATAATCGCATTTCAACAAGGAGTCAATAATCGCGAGGACTCTGTAGTATTTTTTTCAGAAGTAGCAGTTCTGGTTACGTTAAAAGATCCGCTTTACATGGCTATAGCTCTTGTTGCATTTCTACGGCACTGACCATAAACTAAAAGCATATACACTTTCCCACAATTATTAAATTTCCTTTTTGCTTTTATCTCACTGAGACAGTCACGTATAAACACTAATGATAACTTCAATACTGAATTACGGACAAAATAGGCGATTACGATTCCATATGCAGAATCGGTCATATTGATAAACATTGTCACGTAAACTCCGCGGTCTTACGGAAATCTTTGCTGGTATTGAATCTCCAACTTGATATTACGCACAGACCATTTTCAAGAAACAAAGTGTAATTATTAGTTAATTATTAGGTTTACGACTAATAAAGGTCAGTACGTTTTTACTCAAAATTTAACGCTCTTCGATATTTTGGCATTGAAAATATAGCATTCCGTTTAAAGAAACGAAGTTGACCTTCAAATCTCCGAAACGCCTCCACTTATAAAAAAATATATTCATTACATAATGTATCTCTCCAAAACATACAACTTTTCTATAAACAATTTTTTCATACAATGCACACTTTAGAGGTTATATAGGGTGAATAAGTTGTGTGGACCACCCTGTATAATGCTTAAAACAGCTATGAAATTATGAAGACAAGTAAGTAACCATCCTGTATTGTTTTTGGAATATCATAATTGCAGTTGACCTACAATCTAGTTATTTCGCGTTCGAGGAATGTTGATAAGTCACTGTTAGAAGGAAATTTACACTTGGTCGACCATTTATTGTGCGTTTAAATACTATTCGACAATCTTCGTCTTCTGCAGAGCTGTGATCGTGTATCGCTGATGTAAATTCCGTTTTATAGTGCAACTATTACAGAGCTCGTAAATACGTACATACACTTGATTTCAAGGCTTTCGGCGCGTCTGAAAATAATTAAGAACGAATTCTTACTTTCGTACTTTTACTTTAAGCTTCTTTCTTTGGAGTCGAACACCGTCATTAGTACCCTGGAATCGAGCAATATTATTTATACAACGTATCATGACGAACGCATTTAACACGTCGATCGTCCATTAGCACGTACCTACTGTAAATTCATTTGTCAGGACAGTCTCTATTGTGAATTGGTTGTCACAGTGACTCGTATTTTCCCATTTACACATTTTATTCAGTGATTTTTTTCTGTCTCGTATGGTCAGATGCGACGTATACTTGTTAAGTCATTCCTGTCATAAAATGTTTTTTTTATGATGGAGAATAAATCAATGGCGTGCGTAAAGACTATTCGTCGATTACGGCTAGCGACTCCGGAAAGTTTTCGTCACAACACTTTTATGACTCTGTCACGATTAAATATTTCTGTATCAGATCTATTTATTTTTACATCCATGCGTTTGTATGTCCATTCTATCGAGCATTTCTAATATTTAATCCTCTTACTTGGTTACTTACAATTCTAGTGTCGATTTAGGTGTAATGTTTATTTTTTCTATACTTGCAGTATAAATTTATAATTATTCTTATTTCCATAGAATATACTAAAGTCAGTGAAGACTGTATTGTTTAATAATACCTATTTTCAGACTATATCATTTCATTTTCAATTGAATTTTGAAGATTAGAACTGATGTTGAGCCTATATAACATAGATTTAACGATTTAGTTACATTTTCTGGGACATGTAGAATGCAAACAAAGAAAATACAAAACGAATATAAAAAATAATATACTTTTCTATCACGTTTTGCTTAATTTAAATCGACATGTATAGGCAAAAGTAATTTCGCCCTTTTACCCGGTAAAAAGTATTCATACGAACTTTTTAACATGACTGGTATAAGAATTATTTACATATCTGTGAAAACGGAAATTACTGTTGCTTATATACAAAAGAAATTGAATACAAGTATTGATATTGAAGAAAATATTTAACAATATAAGAAATGTTATTGTGTATTAGTCATATAAATCTGACATTTGTAAAAAAGAGTTTATACATATATAGCGTGAGTCACATAAATCGGTCCCCCAGAATATCATCGAAATCATTCATGACACCGAAAAATAATTCAGAAAAAAATGGTTTCGAGGATAAATAGTTTGATGAATGTATGTAATTGTTTTTGTAGATGGATGAGTAGAAGACTTATGAAGGTCAATTTTTTTTAAATAGAATCGTATATTTTTCAATGCATTAATCGATGTAACTTGTCTTTCTTTATTAACAGATTTATAAAAAATAATAAGCTTTTTATATTACATAATGTAGTATTATGCTGAAAAGCCATTAGTTTAGGAGATATTTTAATTTCAAAATTGCGCGCGATACTATTCTACTGTCTTAGAGCAAAACACATCAAAACTTCTACACTCACCGAATTATGTATACTGTCTACAACGAACATCTAATTTCTTCGATCGAATACTTTCCGCCAGATGTAGTATTTTCTTCGATCTGTATCTTTGTTCAACTTCCAATTATTATATCTTCTTATGAAAATAAAGATTCCATATTGTTTTCATTCGAATAGCAAGAGACAATCAAGCAATTGAACGCCGAATACCAATCGATCGATGGGATCGGTGTGAACATTAAGCCAGGTCCAGACACGTACAACGCGCATTGCAGAACACTGTTGAAAGGATCGATTTTAATGGGTCGATGCGCAGCTAACGACTTCGTGCAACGTCAAGCCGAACACGAGCATTCTGACACGCACCGTAGAAAATATCAGAAGGGGCGTCTATGTATTTTTCATCATGCCTATCCGGACATTAATTACTGTGTTAGAAAAAAGAAAATAATATAATTATGCCGGGCGTATAAAAAATTAATTTTTAAAGACTTACAAGCCTACTTCTTCTGTCTCAATTTTACTATATTATGAAAAAAATGTAACATTAAATTGCAATGTCGGAAACAAATTTACGGGAAGGTTTTTTAAATAAATTTCCACCAATTCTGATGTATATTCACTCTATTGCCATGACAAATTACTTTTTTACACTGTATGCAAATGCTTATTTTGTCATGTACAAAATTATGGGTGTACAAAACAGACCATAGAAGATATAAGCCTACGATATGTAGAGCATCGGTAAAAGTATTTGATTTCTTTACAGTTTAATTCCTTATTTATTCCCAATTTCAATTAAATACAGAGTAAAAGAAAGTAACAGTACAGTCTGATATCGTGGAAATAAGATATCAGCAATGACAAGAATCAAGTCATGACATTTTTAAAACTATTTTTTTTTTTAAACGGAGCCTTAAATTACTGTTGTATGTTGCTCGAGTGTGGATGGGATTTTGGCCGCGCACCGCTCTGTGCGTGTTCCGTCCTCGTTGTTGCACGTGTCTGGACCTGGCTTTTACCTCGAGTGACGGTCAGCCGGATCGGCTGTCACACCCTTCAAATACTTATTCAGTGTCGGAAAATGTGCGTGACCTTGGCACGCACCTAAAGAGACTGTAATCTCTTCGTTAAGACGTGTTTGTTTTGTAGACAAATCTGACACTCACTCGAGTGAGCGATCACAACCACATGTTTCTTCAAAACGACCCAATTATATGTGACATGTTCTCATAAGAAGAGGTTAAGGTGCGCAAAAATTGATTTGAACTTTTTTACGTTTTCTACAGGCAAAGGTATGCTCTTCGTAATGAGACCAACCCTAATTTCCTGGAATAATTATTGATTTCACAGTTAAAATAATGTATTAATAATGAAAGTACACAATTGAATTAATTGATTGTACAAGCTTCACCATTCATAAATACTGTGGACTACATATACAAACATAGTCTGGTCAATCTTAAATCAGAGTCGGATTAAGGGGAGTAGGGGTAGGGGGCTACAGCCTCGAGCCCCACTTTCCAGGGGGGCCACAATCTAATTGTTAGCCTTTTTTGTATGTCAAAAAATAATTTTGAATGAAATTTTGTTTACTGTTTTCCTTGTGAAATAATTAGAAACTGCACGAAATGTAAAAACAAATGGGATCAATGTTTATGCTTATGAGTATTTACAAGTGCAATATTCCGCAAGGTATTTTGTTCTATACATATGTATATATACCTCAACCCTTGTTTTACTTTGCTTTCGACGCTCGTTTAAATTCCATAGTGATACGTCGGGTGCTTCATTTAAAAAGCTGACAATGGCTTTCACATATCGATAGGAAAGCAAAATGGTAAATGATTGTGTGTTGTGTTTCATGTATTCTTCATAGTTATGTAGCTTTTTTTTGGAATATCTTTTTTTATTGAATGATCAGTTTACCGGTTAAAGTCGTCAGGTTAAGTGAAATCTTGTACAGTGAGAGTACACGTAACCTGCATATGGTAGAATGTTGATGAACTAAGCTAATAAGAAAGCAAAAGAGAATCGTAATAGAAAACGAGTATGGGAAAATACTTTCATTCGAAATTAGCAGTATATCTAATACAACAGATCATGAACTTCAGTGTACTACTGCAAAGCAATTAGAAATTCGTTGTTGAAATTTTAAAGCTTAAGTTCATTTTAATTTTAATGTTATTAAAATTTCAACTTCAACGTTTCTTCTGTACTGCCTGACAGATGGTTCATCACGTGATGCTTTTCTTTGCCGACGTGTCCATCGATGGGTCACCGCGAGATGCTCCTAACTGACGGCATGATTCCTGAGAGGGTCATCGCAGGTAGAATTTTTAGAATAATGACACCAACTAATGCAATGCAAGCTGCGTTTGTTGTGACTTTCTTTTTATGTACTTATACATGTACATACATTTAGCGTTTTACAGTATTAGGAGAATATTTTGTATTTATTATTTTGGAAAAACTTGAAAGAAACAACTTAGCATTCTACCGATAGAGAATCGTACCATATTTCACTCTTCAGGAACCGGACCGCGAATACGCCATTTTAAAAAATATCAGCAGACTTTTTGTTTGTTTTTTAATTTAATAATTTTTTAATGGTACATAAGTGGAATGAAAAACAAACATTTTCCGAATAAATAAAATGTAGAGAATTAGAAGACTTCTCTGTTCCGGTGGCGTACAGAATACGCCGCCTGTGTCCTTAAGTGTTATAAACATAACATAAACATGAACAAAATGTGTCATGGAATTGCAACTTAATATATTTACACAATTATTATATAAATGAAATATATATACTTGAGGATTTTCTCGAAAAAAGGAATACAAACATGAGAACGAACCATAAAGTATCTAAGAAGAAAATAGCTTGACACAGAAGGAACAGAAGTATAAATGTAGAAAACGGAGAGACAGAAATATATGTCTTGTTAGTATTGTTTATTTATAAAGGTCGCATTAACATCAAGGTCATTAGTGGATACACGTTGTGTTTTGTTGACGCAATAGCAATCAAGGGCAAGAGCTACAGTACATACATGAGTGTGATAACATTTAGATTTCATAGTATAAGTCTATAGCCTTGAGAAACGCGAGAACGAGCGCAATATTATTTTGGTTATTGAGGCAGTCGCTAAGATTAGTTGGGATGTTGAAGGCTTGCCGTTGTGTTTGAAACGCTGGGCAATCAATGATGATGTTTTCGATGGATAGTATTAGATTATAGGAATTTCAAAAAATTGGAGGACTTTTCGTGATTTTATAGAGGTGTGAGATATTTGAGTGAACAATTCTAAGTCGTGTAATGATTACTTGGTCTTTTCTATGACTAATATTGGGGCATCCGTTATTATAAATATTTTTTCCTATTTTGAATAATTTGGCAGGTGGGGAGTTTATCCATTTTTCATTCCAGCAATTTTTATTTCTTTTCTTAAGCTCTTTGATTAAATCATAATGGGAAATCTGATTATATTGGTGTTATGTTTCTATGGCTTCTTTAGCAGCTATATCAACTTGTTCGTTTCTGACAATTCCCAAATGTGAGAGGATCCATACAAACACAATATCATTATGTTTTTGTGTATAGCTGAAATTAAATTAAATATGTTTTGAATTATTGGTTTTTTGTTACCACAATTTATCAGACAAAAAATACCATTCCTAGAATCAAAAAAATTATGAATTTGGAGTCACAAGCATTACTGATTGATTTCAAAGCCGATTTGGTAGCAAATGCTTTGCTGTAGAAAATTGAGAACGAGTCGTGAAGTTTGTATAGTTTACGGTCATCAGGAAGAATAACTGCATAGCCAGTACCTTCCTTGGTTTTGGAGCCATTAGTGAAAATATGTGTGTAATTTGGATATTTTTATGAGAGAAATATGTTTTTTTTTTCATAGAAAATTATAAAATAATTCAGTGACCTACTAATGATACGTTTCCGCATGGATGGCAAAAAAAGGTTGAGTAGTCGACATAATCCACCGGTGGGTCACGCCAGTATCATTTTCTATGGAAAAACACGTATATTTAACAGATAAGAAAATTAGAAACTGAAAAATGAAGTCTCAATAACACTAAACGTTTCGGTAAACATCGAACTGAATTTCGTTGCCGTTCTAAACGCGTCAAATCAAGGAACAGTAACGTAACAATTTCTTGAACAACGCTCGAGAGTTAACCTCGTCCCGGTAGAAGAGCCTCTAAAGCCGCATACTCGCCAAGCAAGCGAGCACGAGCGAGCATTCACTGGAACGAATTCATTTCTGTTCGCAATTGATTCGAAGACCGACCGCGAGCAGATTGTAAAATAATGAATACGAAGAATTTTGTTTGCACAAGGGCTGCTTTTATTGTGCTGAAGTGCAAAAAATAAAAACAAAGAAAACAAGATAAACGATGGTGGCAAACTTCACTGTTTAAAAACAGACAAGGGTATAGTGGAAGCCATTTGTTAAGGGACTTGTAAGAAGAAGAAGGATATAAAATGTTCCGAAATTCCTGCAGAATGTTGACCGAAGATTTTGAAAAATTTCTACAACTTGTTGAACCTAAGGTAATGAAAAGTGACAAACTATACAGGGTGAGGCACTTAAAACCGGCCACCTGAATAACTTGGCTGCTATTGGTGATAGGAAAAAATTCATCAGGCCAAAATTATTTGGCATCGAGGGGCTGATCATCCGATGTTACTAATTTTTTGATAGGTGGAGGCATCAAGGAGATATGAAGATCATCTCTGTTTTTTTAAATGGAATGGTATATCTTTTTACTTAAATTCTGATAGAGTATTTCAAGACGAATACAA
>NW_015373884.1:0-1206 GCF_001272555.1 Dufourea novaeangliae | reverse complement strand
TCTTAGGGTGTTGGTATTTCATTATACACTTGCTGCTTTAATTTTCCCCACAAATAGAAGTCCAGAGGTGTTAAATCTCGAGAACGTGCGGGCCATTTATGATTTCCTGCACGACCAATCCAACGATCTCCGAATGTTACGTTGAGGAATTGCGTAGTTATCCGTGCAGAATGAGCAGGGCATCCATCTTGTTGGAATCACATAGTTTGCCGTATGTGAAGTGGAATATTTTCCAGCAAGTGTGGCAAAATTTCCGTTAAAATGTGTTTATATTTCGAAGTGTTTAATGTTCCATCGATAAAATAAGGACCAATTATTTCACCGTTAAGAAGTCTCTGACTTCTCGCAGCCACCGTGGATTTTCTATTGACCAATAATACATATTATGACGATTGACTTGGCCACAGTTTGTAAATGTGGCTTCATCCGTAAACAAAACTTTAGTCAAAAACAGCTTATCACTCTGTAATTTCTACAGACCCCATTCACAAAAATTTACACGGTTTTGAAAATCATTCCCATATAATTCTTGGTGAAGTGAAACATGAAAAACGTGGAATTTATTTAAATGTAATATTCGCAAAACACTTCGTTGCCTGATGCCACTTTTACGTACTAGCTACCTTGTACTAGCATGGGGATTTTGTGTTACAGCTGCTAAAATGTTCACTGTATTTCGATCATCAGTTGCTGCCTTGTATCTTCTTCGTATTTTGTTATCTACACGTCCAGTTTCTTGAAAACGTTTAATAACATTCGTAAATGCAGATCGTGAAGGTATGACACAAACGGACTGCATCTCTTACAATTTGGCGACATTCCCCATAAACCAAAACCATATTTACTTTCTCGGCTATTGAATAACGCATTTCGGAAACTTGAGATACACATCGCTCGGCAGATATTCTCATAAACGACTAATCATAGTATGTATAGATGAAGCGTACAGCGTAATTGAATGTTTATTTCCATTCAACGACCCTTAACAAGAGATTACGAGACAGAGATGAAGTAATAATATTAACAACCAGAGACAGCAAGGAAGTGTTCGACCATTTCCTCAAAGTAAATTATTTTCCATCACGATTGGCTTAACCCAGACCACGAATGACCTTTCCATAGGTCATTGTATTCGTCTTAAAATACTTTATCAGAATGTAAGTAAAAAAACATACCGTTCCATTTAAAAAAACAGAGATGACCTTC
>NW_015373883.1:845844-889120 GCF_001272555.1 Dufourea novaeangliae | reverse complement strand
TGTTCAAAAGTTTAGTAGAATAAAAATTATTATTTTTAAATATTAAACATCGGAATCTAACAAACAATTACATACATGCCTCGAGTTACATAGCGACAATAGTTTTATCAGTGCAACTGAAAGAAACGATTGGTAAATATTTTAATACAATAGAAAGTAATTCACTGTATGCAATGGTAACAACTCTAGAACACCGCTTTAAAGTACTATGTTTTTTGTTCAGCGAAAACGCTGAGAAGAGAAAGGAATTAATAATAAACCACATTTTAAATATGTCAGTTTCCGAAATAGTACAAACAAATAACAGTACACCTGTCCCTACTACATTGTCACTGTGGGCGTCCTTTGATAACGAAGTGACAGAACAAAATTCGATTAGTGCATATCGTTTTTGGCCGACAAATGAATTGGAAAATTATTTATTAGACTGTTATATTAATACAGTGGGTCACAAAATTATTCGCTCACTCGCTAATGTGGCAAAGATGAACGAAATAATCAGGCAACACAGGGTACTTTTCAATTTTTTATTTGGATATACATAGCTTAAAGTTTAATTTAATAGAATCGTAAAAAAAAATTGTGAAATTTTCATTTATAATTACAGAAAAATGATTTTTAAGAAATCTTTACGTTTTTTCACGCCACAAAATTATTCGCTCAGGCCACGAAATCCACTGAAACAAATGCAATCTACAAACTCAGAGGGGCATTTGTTTCTGATTGTTGCTGGAAAGAGTCAGTATAACGTAAACAAACGCTCAGTAAGGATTTATTTTCATTTATTTCTTTGATTTTCAAGAATTCGTTACAATGGGTAGAAAAAGTAAAGAAACTAGTCTAGATATTAGGGAAATTATAAGTTTTCATTGGAAAAATGGAAAATCCATCAGACAAATTCGAAATATCGTTTGTAAAAGTTATTCAACAGTACGTTACATTATAAAACGGTACGAATGTACGTTATATTATAAAACGGTACGAAGAAGAAGGACGAATAATAAACAAAGCTGGCCGTGGTAGGAAAAAGATATTGAATTCCTCAGAAGAGCGTTTTGTTGTGAGAAAAGTTCAAGAAAATCCGAAAATAAGTGCTCCCAGAATCAATACAAGTTTGAAAAATTTTAGTGAAAAAGAAGTTTCTGATGAAACGGTACGAAGAGTGTTGCGAAAGAACGGGTACACCAGCTGCGTAGGAAGAAAAGAACAGAATTCGCCAAAAAATACATCTCAAAGCCCCCTGAATTTTGGCACAATGTAATATTTTGTGATGAAAGTAAATTTAATATTTGGGGCTCTGACGGTCATCAAAAAGTTTGGCGAAGATCAAACGCGGAGATGGATCCCAAGAACCTGTGTAGCACAGTCAAGCACGGAGGTGGTCATGTGATGGTTTGGGGTTGCATTAGCTATCACGGTGTTGGAAAATTGCAAATGATTGAGGCTACCATGGATAAAGTAATGTACATGGATATTCTAAAAAAAAATTTGAAGCAGAGTGCGGAAGTAATGGGGATTTCAGAAGTGTTTCACTTCTATCAAGATAACGACCCTAAACATAAATCGAGATTGGTACAAGAATGGTTATTATATAATTGTCCAAAAATAATGCAAACTCCGCCTCAATCTCCCGACTTAAATCCCATCGAGATGGTATGGAACATGCTGGATACTAAAATACGTAGTAGACATTCAATTACCAACAAGAAAGACTTACAAAACAGATTACAGGAGGAATGGCTAAAAATGGACAATAATTATTTGGAAACATTAGTAGCATCAATGCCAAAAAGACTTGCAGAAGTAATAAGACAAAAAGGATATCCCACTAAATATTAATATTGTCATAATAATAATTAAAACAAAATGAGCGAATAATTTTGTGACGTGAAAAAACGTAAAGATTTCTTAAAACTCATTTTTCTGTAATTATAAATGAAAATTTCGCAATTTTTTTTACGATTCTATTAAATTAAACTTTAAGCTATGTATATCCAAATAAAAAATCGAAAAGTACCCTGTGTTGCCTGATTATTTCGTTCATCTTTGCCACATTAGCGAGTGAGCGAATAATTTTGTGACCCACTGTACGTACATCAGTGTATTCTAAACAAGTTTTACTTTTTTTGTGAAAATCTTTTTAACTGCTACTATGAGTAAGTGCTGTCAATCTGTATTTAAATTTAACAAATCCAAGTTTAAAAAACCATCTAATTTTATAATTTGAACTAAAATTTAGTTGCCCCAATGGATTTTGAATATCTTGATTCGGATTCAAGTTTTGAGATTGGACATACTCGAAAACGTGTCCGTAGGATTTCATCAAGCGATGACAGCGAAGTTGAACAGTGCGGCAATTTTACAAATGAAGATTATGTGTGGAAAGCCGAAAATCATACGCCCATTATACACGGTTTTTCTAGTGTAGTTGGTGCAACCGTAGATACACAAAATCTGTCAAGAAGGGAAGTCTTTGAATTATTCTTTAACAAAGAATTAGCTACAAAAATAATTACAGAAACAAATAAATATGGCGCCTCCGATGCAGATTTTATACCTCTTGCAGACGATGAGTTAAAAGTATTTATCGCTTTAAATATTTTAATGAGCTTAGTTTGTAAACCCACGATCCAGAGCTATTGGACTACCGATAAAAGCTTAGAAACACCATATTTTAAGAATATTATGACCCGTAACCGATTTATGTCAATCGCCAAAAATTTACATTTTTCCAGTATTAATAATTCTAATGACGCGCTTGTAAAAATTCGAGAAGTTTCTCAAATAATAAAAAAGACTTTTATCCGCATGTATATACCAAGTAAAAACATTTCGATTCATGAGTCACTAATGTCATGTAGAAGTCGTTTGCATTATATACAATTTATTAGAACGAAACGAGCGAGATTTGGCATAAAAATTTACAAACTGTGTGATTCGCAATCGAGATACATACACAATTTTAATATATATGTAGGAAAAGATAAAACCGTTACTGGATCTGCTAGTAGAAATGTTGTGATGAATTTGTTGAAAGAGAGTCAGTTATCGCACAAAGGTTACTGCTTATTTATAGATAATTGGTACAGTTCACCGACCTTATATCGAGAATTATACAGTATGAAAACGAATGTATGTGGAACCGCGAGAATGAACAGGAAACAAATGCCTCGGGAACTAAAATCACAACAATCGCAAAAGGGAGAAGCTGTTGTGTTTTCTACAAGAGACATGGCGGCGATAAAATGGAAGGATAAAAAAGATGTCGTTTTACTAACGACTATGCATGGCTTAGATTTTGCTGAAACGGGAAAAATAAACCTATATACCGGACAAAGAAGTTTAAAACCAACCGCAATAATAGATTATAATCAATATACATATGGGTGGAGTTGATGTAGGCGACAAAATGTTAACTAAATTTCACACTATGCGAAGAAGTAAAAAAGCCTATAAGAAAATATTTTTTTATTTTATAGACATGGTGTTACTGAATAGTTATATAATTTTTAAAAATCATAAAAAAGATCGAGCGTATCATGTTTATAAACAGCTATTAGCCGAAGAAATTATTCACAAATATTTACCCAATATAAAAGTAAATGAAGCACCTATCAACAATTCCATAACACGATATACTGGCAGGCATTTTCCTGTACGGATACCTGAAACCTTAGCAAAGGGCCGTAAAACGTCAAAACGATGCGTTGCATGCTTATCCAAGTCAATTCGAAGAGAGACGGTCTTTAAATGCCATATTTGCGATGTAGCATTATGTATTGACCATTTTAAGGAATACCACGAGAAGTAATTCGTTCAAGTTCTTATTTTATCCAAGCGCGGAATATTCCGCGAGCCGCGACTGTCAGCTATCACCGAGCGCGGAATAAAAAAATGTAAAATGCGATGTTTGCGATGTAACATTATGTATCAATCATTTTACACAGTACAGTTTTAATAAACTCCGCGAACAATTTGGATGTCGTTTACTGCACATAAGACCGACTACGCGCGGTGATACGAGCCAGTCGTCAGTTGAACATCACTGATGTTTCAGCGCGGCAGCTTAAGTAGAGTCATGATGCAAATGGGTTAAACTATGAAACGTTACCGCATCCTCCTTACTCCCCGGATTTGTCACCAACAGATTTTCATTTTTTTAAACATCTAAGCAACTTCCTCAATGAGAAAACCTTCAGAAATCGGACGAATGTGGAAGACACCGTCCTAGAGTTCATTAACACTAGAACGTTGGATTTTTACCAAAAAGGTATCAGAAAACTTGTAACCCGTTGGCAAAAATGTATAGAATCGAATGGTTCTTATTTCGATTAAATACATTAATTAGAAAAAAAAGTTATGTTCATTTAAAGTTACCCTTAAAAATCGGACATTTCATATGTTACAATTGTAAGCGAATACGGACGTGCGTGAGACCACCGTAACCGTGGCCGCCTGTAGCGGCCACCGACGACCGTCTTTTGTTCAAGAAGACTATAAAGACGGGCGCGTGCCGCGGCACGCAGTGCCCTCTCAGACGACCACGCAACGATGTACAGTCAACCCTCCTATAACGCGGTACTCTCAGAACGCGGTTTCCATATAACGCGGAGCTGAAAATGCGACAGCCCTCCTATAACGCGGTACTCTCAGAACGCAGTTTCCATATAACGCGAAGCTGAAAATGCGACAGCCCTCCTATAACACGATACTCTTACAGCGCGGTTTCCGTCAACAGCATCCCATAAGTTCCTTCCGCGTAGCCTAAGAATGTTTAGCCTATGTTTAGTTCGTTAGGGCCTATTTGAATTATAAGGGAACAGATGGCGCCAGTTTCATGTAGGTCCAGGCAGTCGGATCGCGACATAGTAACTAGATATGTTTATATAAAGATTATCTCCGGCTTATCTGATAGCCGTCTACGACATCGGTTTTAGTCTTCTCAGAGCTCTTTCACAGTGTACACGTTTTGTTGGTGACCAAGTCTTTCTAAAAATTTTTCTGCACCGTCCGTTCGTTCAGCTTTTTGCTGCTTAATTTGTGGTTTATAATTGGACAACATTACACAATACTGTAAGTAATATTCTTCATTTGTTCTAATATAATAATAATAAAGTAATTATTAACCCTAGATTTGCATCATGTCAAACACGAAAGAAACAAGGAAAGGGTTAAAAAGAAAGTTTATATCTCTTGAAGATAAAATCGAAATTCTAAATCGTTTAGAAGGTGGGGAAAATCTATCGTCGGTTGCAAAATCAACCAAGTTGAATGAATCTACAATTCGAACCCTAAAGAAAAATGCAGACAATATAAGGAAAACTGTGGCAGATGGCTGTCCGTTAGGTGCGAAACGTGTCACTCGCACACGAAATTCTAATATGGTTAAAATGGAACGGGCGTTAATGATCTGGTTGGAAGACTGTATAGCCAAAAAGATTCCTATCAGTGGAAATCTTATCAAGCAGAAAGCACTTAAAATCTATGAACATTTAAGGAATATTGGGCATTCTTCTGCAGAGCTAGAAAATCATTCGTTTGTCGCGAGTAAAGGGTGGTTTGAAAAACTAAAAAAAAGGTACTCATTACACAATATTAAGTTTCAAGGAGAACAGGCCTCAGCAGATGCTGAGGCTGCCGAGAATTATAAGCTGGAATTAGCTAGAATTATCAATGAAGGAGGCTATTCACCTCATCAGATTTTTAACGCCGATGAGACGGCATTATATTGGAAAAAACTACCATCTAGGACCTTCATTTTGAAAAATCAAAGGCGTGCTCAGGGGTTTAAACCTTCAAAAGAACGTGTCACCCTTCATATGTGCAGCAATCTATCAGGGAGCCTGATGATAAAACCTATGATAATAAATCGTTCTTCAACTCCCCGTGTTATGAAAAACATTAATAAGACCGAATTGCCTGTATTCTGGCGATCTAATAAGAAAGCTTGGATGACCCAAGATTTATTTAAGGATTGGTTTTATAATTGTTTTATCCCGGCAGTGGAAACCCATACGATGGAAAAAAATTTGTATTTCAAAGTTTTATTGGTTCTTGATAACGCTGGTTGCCACAACATACAACTGGATCATCCAAATGTAAAAATTGTCTTCCTTCCTCCTAACTGCACGTCATTAATACAACCTTTGGACCAAGGAGTCATTCAAACTTTAAAAATGTATTACACACGCCAAGTTTTCCAAACCATTTTCGACAGATTAGAAAGTAGTGAAAATAAAACCCTTACTCAAGTTTGGATGGAATTTTCTATTTTAGATTGTATTAGAACCGTGTCATCGGCTTGCGCGGAAATTAAACCATCAACGCTTAATGCGTGTTGGAAACCCCTTTTACCTGAAATGGTTCAAACAATACAAGATGATTCTACAATTTCACTCCCAGTTACAGAAATAGTAAACATTGCTTCTCGTTTAGGCGATGAAGAATTTACAACAAACCATCAGGATGTAAGAGAACTCGTACTCGGGGAAGAAACTTTAGATGAGGATGAACTGATGGATTTAATTGATGCACCCACCTCAAATCCATTGGTAAACGAAAATAAGGAAAACGAATGGGTGCCAAATGTCGATTTACAAGATGTGAAAAAAGGGCTAAATTTGGCTAAAGAATTAGAACTCCATTTCATTCAAACTGATCATTCAACGGTGCGTAGCGCAAAGTTTAAAAGAGAGTTAAGAAATTGCTTAGCTCCCTATAGAGAGGTTTTAGTGGAGTTAGAAAAAAAAGCTACAATCGAAAACCAATGTGAAGATGAGCCAAGTGAGGAAGACATTTTGCCTATTAAAAGAAGACGAGTTAGGCGACTCATATTATCTGACAGCGAGGATGAGTGTTGAAAGATTAAATTTTACAAAAGTCTTTCTTGTTTTTGTTGGAAAACAGTTTTTCAGTTTAGTTTTGGTATCATTTCTTTATATAAACTCTTCAATTCAATAAAAATAATTTATAATTTATCTTGTCCTTATTGGTCTCCATATAACGCGGTACGAATAATGTGATTTGTACTAATTCTGCGTTTCTTATAGCGCGGTTTCCATACAACGCGGTAGACGGTTTCCATAGAACGCGCTACGAATTAGCCTGGTTTGTACGGTTAAATCCGAGTTTCTTATAGCGCGGTTTCCATATAACGCGGTACGCACTCACCGCGTTATAGGAGGGTTGACTGTACATCAAAACGAGGCCGATGCTACATCTGCACATATAAAAATAACAAAAATCTTTTTGCTACACGCTGTGAAAAGTGTAGAAATTTCATTTGTGCTGAACATAATTTCAATTTATGCGAAAAATGTACAAATAATTGACAAAAGTTAAAATTTCAATTTTTTTTTCTAATATATGTAATATTCTAATTTTAATTTCATTCTAAATCTACCTTTATGAAGTTCAAATGTATTAATATGATAGTAAACAATATAATAAACATAAAAAATCACAAAACATAAATGGTTGTTAATTTTTTTAGCTTTTTTACAATTAAAAATATATGTGTATGCGCGCGCATACAATGGGACCGATTAGATGTATTTCTCGAGGGACCGATGAGGGTTAAGAAGAAAGTTGATAATAAGGAAGTAAACCACTTTGTATTTATAGCTACCTATAAGCAAGAAAATGCTGAATTTAAACCCGATAACACGCAAAATACAATAATTTTATCATTGAAACAAGCAGCATTGTTAGTCCACGATACTTTGGCTAGGTTAGTAGAAATAGGTGTACAAAATAATAAAATTTTATTGACTCCATTAGCTGGAGCATGCTTTTGTAAAGAGGATGTAGAAGATTTATCAGAAGAATTAGGTTTAAGTGTAGAGCATATAATTAATTGTATAAATCAGAGTACGCAAGGTGGTGGACACTATCTAGTTAAAAGTGACATTGACTTTGCAATTTGTGGAGCGTATGTTGCCACTAAAAATGTTAAGGATGAAAGTCTTAAGAAGAGTATAGTTGTTAAAGTGATAAAACAGTACATGACACAAGGCCATGACCCAAATAGAGAAAAAATCAAAATCATTAGTCGATATGCAACAGATGGCATTCCAGCAGACTTTTCTTATGAGAGCATTTCTGAAATGATCAAGTCAGAACAAAAGTCACATGGTGCATTGAAATTAAAGAAAATGGAGGCAGAAACAGCTATGAGATCAACAGTACTTATAAAGACACTTCTCATATTGATCTGCAGTACACACTTAGTAAAGAATCATTCCACACAGCTAAAGAAGACTCATCAGATACAGTATCCTTAGAATCTATCACTGAGGAAGAGCCAAAACTACTAGAAACTCTGTTAACTAAGATATCACCAAGGAAAAAGAAAGAGAAAATCAACATGAGAAGATTATTTTCCAAGCATTTAAAGTATCCTAAGTCAAACACGCCAGTAGTTAGAGGTAGAAAGTACTCATATAACTGTAATTGTAAGGTATCAGATTTAGCAAAAAGGAATTCAAGAAAATGTAAATTAGTAGATTTAAGACTGTCTTTACTAGAGTGTAATGTCTGTGGGAGTGTCTTTAAGGCCACTGAAAACGAAATGTCATTGTTTAAGTTACATTATAAAAAAATGACATACGAAAAGTACAGCAGCAGATATTCTATTACAGATCGTAACAAATATCCTAAAATAACCTCATGAAAATACAATACTCACTACACTATTAACTTATAAGTTCGCTTAGCTAGATTAATTGAGTTATCACTTTACTGTTAAATTTTAGATCATAATAATTTTGAGTTATAAGAATTATATTTAGAATAATAGTATAGTTAAATGAAAAATAAATAAAAAACAAACAAAAATAAAATTAGTTTAGTTGTTACTTCTTTAAATAAGTTAAGTTATAGTGTTATTTTACCTATTGTTAATGGTAGCGGTCAGATAGTTATTGCGTTACAGCATTTTGAAGGTAGATTTATAGAATGTGCGTCGATTTTCGAGTCCTAAATAAATCCGTTGCGCGAGATAATTACCCGATACCGGTAATTGAAGATCAGCTAAGTGTATTAAGTCGGAAAAAATATTTCAGTATCTTAGATTTAAAAGATGAATTTTATCACATATATATGGAGGAGGAATCTATAAAGTACACTTCGTTTGTTACACCAATTCGGTCAATTTGAATATCTCAAAATGCCTTTCGGTCTAAAGCCAGCACCTACGAAATTTCAAAGATTCGTAAATGAAGTATTACAGGAACTAGTGCGATCAGGTGATGTGGTTGTATATATGGATGACTTTCTGGTAGCTACAGAAACACTAGATTATCATTTGACAGTTCTTAAGCGTGTGTTTAAAATTATGGTAGATAATAAGTTAGATTTAAGAATAGATAAGTGTAAGTTTCTGTTTATGAAAATTGAATATTTAGGATACGTCATTTCGTCGGAAGGTATAAGTCCTTCAAAAACTGGCATTCAAGCAGTGTTACGGGTTCCAGCACCACAAGGTGTGCGTCAGACACAAAGTTTCCTCGGATTGTGTTCCTATTTCAGAAAATTTATTGAAGGATTTGCAATAATTGCTAAACCACTATATGACTTATTAAAGAAGGATGTCGTATTCAAGTTTACAGAAGTCGAGTTAAACGCGTTCGAAAACTTAAAATCGAAATTAACGTCAGCTCCTATATTGTCTATTTATAGTCCACATGATGTGACAGAGTTACATTGCGACGCCAGCTCTTTAGGTTTTGGTGCCGTCTTGGTGCAGAAAAAGGCTGATTTAAAATTTCACCCTGTGTTATATTTTTCTAAGCGAACAACGGAAGTGGAAAGCAAGTACCATAGTTTCAAGTTGGAGACATTGGCTGTAATATATGCACTCAGACGATTTAGAATATACTTACATGGTATTTCCTTCAAAATAGTGACTGATTGTAACTCATTGAAACTGACGTTACAAAAGAAAGAGGTTAATCCGCGAATTGCAAGGTGGGCGTTAGAACTGCAAAATTTCGATTATGTAATAGAACATCGAGTAGCCGACAGAATGAAGCATGTTGACGCACTTAGTAGATCATTTGAGATTCATGTCATTGAAGATAACCCTTTCGAACACAATTTAGCCATATGTCAGTCGCAAGATAATTTTATTAAACAATTAGTCAATAAGCTCGAGAAAACCGAAGATCCATCTTACGAAATGAGAAATGGGTTAATTTACAGAAAGCGCGGAAATGATTTACATTTTTATGTTCCTGAAAATATGGAGAAACACATTTTGTTCAAGTATCATGATCAAATGGGACATCTAGGTGTTGAAAAAACGGCAGAGACTATTTTGAAAAGCTATTGGTTTCCGAAACTAAGACAAAAATTAGATGTTCACATAAAAAATTGTTTAAAGTGTGTTTCCTATTCGCCTACATCGGGAAAAAAAGAAGGTGTCCTACATAGTATACCAAAAGATACCGTACCATTTTCTGTTTTGCATGTCGATCATTTCGGCCCGGTTGATAAGAAACATTCGGCGAAGAAACACATATTTCTGATAGTTTATGCGTTCACCAAGTATGTACGATTGTATCCGACCAAATCAACGTCGACCAAGGAGGTTATTAGTGCATCTGTCAAACTATTTTATAAATTACAGTAGGCCCAAAACAATTGTATCGGACCGGGGTTCCTGTTTTACAGCGCAAGACTTTCGTGACTTTCTGGCCGAACGAAATATAAAACATGTACTAATTGCTACGGGCTCCCCACAAGCGAATGGTCAGGTTGAACGTGTTAATCGTGTTTTGACAGCAATTTTAAGTAAACTGACCGATAATCGGGAAGAAAAGTACTGGTATAAGTTATTGGATAATGTAGAGTATTCTTTAAATAATACGGTGAGCAAGAGTACGGGCGAAACTCCGAGTAAATTATTGTTCGGAATAGATCAGCGCGGAACAGTTGTAGACGAAATAAAAGAATATTTAAACGAAACAATAAATACTACTCGGGAGAATTTAGCGGAAATGCGAGCTCAAGCAGCTAGCAAAATCGCACATAGTCAAGAGTATAATGAAAAATATTATAATAGCAAGAGAAAAATACCGAGAAAATACAACGAGGGTGACCTCGTAATGATACGTAATTTTAATAGTACACCGGGAGCGTCTAAAAAGTTATTGCCACAGTTTAAAGGGCCGTATAAAATTATGAAAGAATTGCGCAATGATAGATATATAATAGCAGATGTCGAAGGGTTTCAAAATTCTCAAAGAGCTTATGAGGGAGTTTGGGAAGCGAAAAACATACGGCCGTGGATAGTGTCTGCGTAACAATGTTGCTTGATATGTATATGTGAATGCGCAATATCGAAGTTTATTCTTATTTAGGTTAAGATATATTGTATCGGAGATCGAGGCCGATCTCTAGGTCAGGATAGCCGAGTTGTAAGCGAATACGGACGTGCGTGAGACCACCGTAACCATGGCCGCCTGTAGCGGCCACCGACGACCGTCTTTTGTTCAAGAAGACTATAAAGACCGGCGCGTGCCGCGGCACGCAGTGCCCTCTCAGACGACCACGCGACGATGTATATCTTTTATTAAACAGTTATTTCTAGAAGAACAATCCTGACATCCCCTACACAACCTAATAACTAATGATTTAAAAAGAAATCGAAAAAGAAACTGAATTATAGAACAATATTCGTCTTCAGGGGATGAAGATACGAATAACAATGGGGAAAAGATTGATGAATCATACATCCAAAAGTGCGAAAGATTAAACGGAATTCAGGAAAAAGATATTGTACTCAAACCGGAAATATTGTACCTGCAAAAATTTTCCAAAACAAAGATTGCCGTTGTCGGAAAGCTTGCACAAAAAATTACGATGAAGAAGAAAGAAAGAATATTTTTGAGAAGTTTTGGGTTTGGGAGATTTTAATAAACAAAATGTATTGCTTTACGAAGCTGTCGAGCGCAAAATTGTGAAACGAAGACGTCAAAAAAACGGAAAAGGTTCGCCAAGAAATTGGAGTTTTAGGTATTTGTTAAATTCTAAAAACGGAAAAGTTCCCGTCTGTAAAAAATTCTTTTTGGATACTTTTAAAGTAAATGAAGGACGCTTAAAACGAGTATTAAACTCTGCAAATGTAGGCAATGATTTACGTGGGATGATGATTGGATCATCAAGAAAATTATCTGAGGAAGAGAAAAAGCACGTTCAAAACCATATTAAAACTTTTCCTAAATTTCAATCCCATTATACCAGATCTCATAATCCTAATAGAAGATATCTACATCCTGATCTAACTCTTAGGAAAATGTTTAATTTATACGAGCTTCATTGCGAGGAAAATAAAATAAAAGCCGTTAATGAGTGGACTTACAGAAAACTGTTTAAAAAAGATTTTGATTTACATTTCCACCAACCGCAGAAAGATACATGTCAAAAATGCGACTTATTAAACATCAAAATTAAAGCATCGAATGATGATAAAGAAAAGAATAAACTTACAGAAGAACACGATGTCCATTTAAGACTAGCAGAATCAGCTAGGAAGTCACTAAAACAAGATCAGGAGCAAGTATCACGTAATTCAGATTATTATTTCGCTTTCTCGTTCGACTTGCAAAAAGCATTACCGTATCCCAAGTTTACTACCTCAGTAGCATATTACAAACGCAATATGTATGTTCTAAATTTGGGTATTCACAATTTTCATAACGATAATTTTCACATGTACAGTGGCTCACAAAAGTATTCGAACGCTGTAACGCTATTGATATGTTTTCATCTTTCTTAGCAAGGAATGTACACATTAGTACTGAATCAAAACATTGGTACGGTCAGTTGATGTTAAGGCATCGTTTCCGTAACAACGACGTAAAACTGTGCACAGTAATAGTTAAAATGAAGACCAAAAAGTCAGAAACACAAAAGTGTGAAAGAGAAATAATACTTCGATTGCATAAGGATGGAAAATCATATAACGAGATTGCAAGAATTGTAAACAGAAGTAAGTCCACAACACATTATATTATAAAAAAATCAAAAAATGAAGGAACAATTGCGAACAAAGCTCGATCAGGTCGACCAAAGAAATTAACTGAAAGAGAACAGAATATTGTCATTCGCGAAGTAAAAAAAAATCCTACTATATCCGCCCCTAAACTCGCAAACATGGTAGCTGATATGTTTCATAAAGAAGTTCATCCCGAATTATGTCGACGAATCTTACGAAATAATGATTTTCATGGCAGAGTACCACGAAAGAAGCCGTATATTAATGCGGTAAATCGAAAAAAAAGACTGGCTTTTGCAAAAGCATATATCAATAAAGATAATTTTTTTTGGGATAAAGTCATCTTTTCGGATGAATCTAAATTTAACATATTTGGTTCAGATGGTCAAAATTATGTTTGGAGAAAACCAAATACGGAATTGGAAATTCAAAATTTACACCAAACAGTGAAACACGGAGGTGGATCGGTTATGGTGTGGGGGTGCATGGCAGCAAGTGGCACCGGAAATTTGGTATTTATTGATGGAATACTCGATAAATATAAGTATTTAGATATTTTAAAGAACAACCTTAAAGAAAGTGCCCGTAAATTAGGATTATTGGAAGACTTCCACTTCCAACAAGATAACGATCCCAAGCATACTGCTGGAATTGTGAAACAATGGATCATATATAACACACCACATATGTTAATTACTCCACCGCAAAGTCCAGACATAAATCCGATTGAAAATTTATGGGCTGAAATCGGCAAAAGATTAAATAAATATCAAATAACTTCGAAGCAGGTATTGAAACAAAAAATTATAGAAGTATGGAATTCCATTGAGTGTACTTTTACAAAATCATTAGTTTATAGTATGGAACGTCGATTGAGACACATCGTTACTGCTAAAGGTGGTCCAACAAAATATTAATATTAAATAATGTAATAATATATGTAGCGTTCGAATACTTTTGTGAGTCACTTATTATGCGTTTTTCTAATAAATATATCATAACCCTTGCCTACGTTGTTGAATCATTTTCAAATTTTACTGACCTAATCTTGAGACTTCCATCTTACTATTGATATCTACTTGTCTAAGCAAATTAGTTTAATGTATATTATTTCGGCCATTGAAGTTTGCAAATGTAAATGTTCGAATACTTTCGTGAGCCACTGTACGTTTGGGATGAAACTATTGCATCCAGAGGTGCTCAAGAAATTGTTTCACGCATCCTAAAACATGTTAAAAATTTAAGAAGTGAAAGACAAATTATAGCTTACAGTGACATATGCACCGGGCAAAATAGAAACATTAAAGTAGCTTTAATGTGGTTAAAAATTGTCCAAACTTTGGAAAATAATGTGGAAATCATAGATCACAAATTTTTAATATCAGGACATTCGTTTTTACCAAATGATAGAGATTTTGGCGTGGTAGAAATGTCATTAAAAAAAAATAATTTACTGTTCGTTCCCCAAGATTATTACAATATTATTAAAAAGTGTCGGAAAGGTAATAACTTTATTGTAAATGAAATGAGACAAGAAGATTTTGTATCAACAAAATTATTAGAAGACGCAATTTTTAAAAGGGTAAAGAATTCTGATGGAGAATCAATAAACTGGTTAAAAATATGTTGGATGCGTTTTGTCAGAAATGAACCGTATAAAATTGTCTATAAGACATCAATGAATGAGAATGAAAATTTTAAAGTCCTGAATTTATTACCACGTCGGGGTAGACCAAGAAAGTTCGAAAATATTGTATTGACACCACTGTATAAAAATATCAGACAAATTACAACAGCAAAATTCAAGGACATAATTGACCTATTACGATATACATATACCACCGGAACATCATGATTTCTTCAAATCCCTTTCACACACACAAAATGTAGATGAGTAGTAAATTGTTTTGTAATAAATTTATGTTTTTAATTTTGTACGTTATGTAGTTAAAAAATGTTTTGAATCGCATAAATTGTTTCCGAAGTGTTTTAAAGATATGTACAATAAATTGAGTATTGTTTTTTTCAATTTGAAGCATCTTAAATTATGTTGAATGGACTTGGGCACCTTCAAATTTTATAATGAATCTGGTTGTTAATTTTGAAAGTGGCCTAACTCCATTCTTGATAAGAAAACGCATATTATTCACTTAATAATAGCCACTATTTTAATAGGAACTATAAATTTAACACCCTTAGATACACTTAAGCAGTATGACTCATTAGTATCCTGTACGTATATTTTTAATTGCATTGAAACACAAACCCTTAAATATCTCAATTTAAGTATAAATGGACTTAGGCCACTTTCAAAATAAACGGCTCATATATCTACAAAAAGAGCTAGATTTGGAATGAAGTTGTTTATTTTGAGTGAAAGCCAATCTGGATACGTACAAAATATAATTTTATACACAGGCAAGGACAAAAATTATGGTTCAAACTACCCACAAGAAAAACAATCAACAAGAATTCTTTTGGAGTTAACATATGACTTACTGAATAAAGGGTATAGGATTTACTTAGATAATTTCTATACGTCAATTCATTTGGCTAAACTCTTGTGTCAAAACAATACAGACATTGTTGGAACAATGAGGATAAACAGAGTCGGAATCCCCAGTGAAATAAAAACAAAAAAATTACAGAAAAATCAACAAATGAAAAGCGATATAGGAAAAACAAAATCCAGGAAATGCCGAGTTTACTACAAAAAAGGTGTTAGGAAAGAATCTACATACTAGTGTCCGGATTGTAAGGTAGCACTAAGTATCAACAATTGTTTTAAAATATATCACAAGGAAGTTGAGTTTTGAAGTTTTACATCTATATTTTAATTTTTTAAACTCAATATTTCTATTTTATTTGTGTGCTTTTGTTTACTGTTCTGTAATTGTTAACTTTTTTATTGTGTATCTAAATAAAAAATATATGTTTTTTTGTAATCTTTATAATTGTTTGTAAAATTTATAACTTTTTAATTCGATGTTTCCATTTTTTTGTTGGTATTATTTTCTATTTGTTTGTAATTTTGTATTTTCCTTTGTGCTTTATATATAAATAAACGAAAAAATATATATTTCACAGTCTTTTCATTTATTTTAAGCATAAATAAAAAAAAATAATAATATGAAATTACGTCCTCGGGGCGTGACGTACTGACACGTCCTAGTGAAAGAGTACGCGCCCGTTATATGTTGCGTAATTAAAAAGAGAATTCCCCGGTTAACAGGTTAAAAAACACCGATTTTGATTAACTTTTTACAGAATAATGATACCATTAACAGATGCAAGACATTTTTTTAGTAGCGATGATTCAGTTTAAAGGAGTGACAAAAATCATCAAAGTTCAGTGTAAGTCCATAAAGTCTTCATATCCTGGAAACTACTTTAGATAAAAAATCTAGAAGCTTTCAGAGAAATTTACTTTTTAGAGAAATTAAACTACATCAATAGTTTTTTGCAAAAGTCATACATGATTACAGATTTTGTACTTTCATTGAATTTTTTGCCCCTTGAAAGCGAATTATGGATGCGAAAAAATGTTACTTGGATTTGTTTAAAAAACTGCTTAAAAAAATAGAGATAAGACTCCCCAATATTTTGGAAATCTGTCGACGAGTCACAGCTCCTACGAACTTGCATAGGAACTGGCATTTATTAATGGTTGTGTGTCAGTTGACGTCTTGCGGTTCATATGTTTTAAACAAAAACGCATCAGGATATTGCATTGCTACGGTCTTCGATGCTAAGCGTTAGTCAATCTCTCGACGCGTGGCAAGGACTGTGATCGTTAAGTTTCGGTAAATTTAAGACGACAAATATTTTTCAAAGTTATATTGTGATATAAACCGTGACATATACATTTTCAAAACGTTTGATTTCTGGTAAGTATTTTTTTTTCAATTATTTCCCCTCTTTTAAGTTAAAATCAACCCTAATTGAAATCGCGTCGCAGAAAAAACGTATGGCAGTCATACAACTGAAATCCAATACATATAACTAGTTGAGAATTTGAATTCGTTATTAAATTAATTTCGCCCCAAATGTTAAAATTTCGATAAAGTGAACAAGAACAGAGAAATGTTTCCACTATATACAAACTAATGAAATATGTAGTTTATCCTATCTTGCAGTAAATGTTTTTTGGCACGCGATTTTATTCATTTTTGTAACAGACAAAATTTTATACACAGAAATATGTTTTTTTAAGAACCGCTATGGCTAGCAAGGATCGAGATCGTGGACGGAAATACTTAAGTGGGGCTGAAAAACTGAAATGGAAGAAGCAGCGAGACGATTATATTAAATAGCAAACAAACAACTTTTTGAAGTATGTAATTGAAACTACTAGTCATTCAAGACAGCCAAACGAAGGTGAAGAACATACGGCAATGAATCAGATCCCTTTGGAAGAGGAAAACCAAGAGTTGAATACACCTGTGAAGGAAAATGAAGAAGACACCGACGAAAATGGAAACAATAGAAAAACGAGCGATTGTGAAACTCATCAAGAAAAAGATATTGAAAATATGGAAATTGAAGCACAAAAAGAGGAAAACAGAAATTTCGACATTGAAGATCCTAGCACGTGGCCAATTAACAGAACACAACAAACAGTAAATTTAAGAGATCAGCATGGTCCTGTACAAGTTACTCAATTTAACTTCCCTAAGAACGAAAATAACAGGAGTTTTTCTGCAACATATTTTACAAGAATACTGACGAATGGACAAAGGACAACACGAAGATAGCTAATTTATTCTAAATCTAAAGATAAGGTTTACTGTTTCGCTTGTAAATTATTTTCCACTACTGATATTTTATTGGGGGCAGACGGATTTTGCGATTGGTCTCATTTAACACAGCGAATCAAAATGCACGAACGATCTGCGGTCCACTTACGAGCTATAAACAAGTGGCTTCAAACTGAACAAAATTTTCGCACTGGCAATCTACTTGATAAAGAGTGCGAAACATTTTTAAGACTTGAAACGGCACGATACGAACAAGTTTTCCAAAGAATAACTGCTGTTATTTTATATTTTGCGCAACATAATTTAGCTTTCCGAGGAAGTTCCGATACTTTGTACACACCGCACAATGGTAATTTTTTGGGTTTAATACAATTAATTGCAAAATTTGATTCTGTTCTAAATGATCATTTAAACAGAACAGCCATAAAAGGGCAACATTATTTATCGCATTCAATTCAAAACGAATTAATAAGTGCAATGGCAAATAAAGTACAAAAAGTAATTATCGATGCAATAAGGAGAGCAAAATATTATTCCATTTTATTTGATTGTACACCAGATGTGAGCCATCAAGAGCAATTATCGGTTGTTCTTCGTTATGTCAACATAACAGACGAGGAGGTCGAAATCAAGGAACATTTTATCAAATTTGAAATAGTTTACGATACAACAGGAAAAGGGCTATCTGAAACTATCATGCTCATTCTGGATCAGTTGGGAATAAAAATATCCGACTGTCGCGGACAAGGATATGATAACGGTGCCAATATGAGGGAAATATATCAAGGAGTACAAGCAAATATATTATGTGTAAATCCTAAAGCGTTTTACGTACCATGCGGTAGTCACAACTTGAATTTGTTATTGGGAGATATAGCAAAATCATCAACCCAAGCACTACATTTTTTTGGTGTTTTACAAAAGATTTACACGATATTTGCAGCATCGACATCGCGTTGGGATGTTCTAAAAAAACACGTTGAAAAAATTACACCTAAACCATTATCAGAAACTAGGTGGGAATGCCGTTTTGATAGTGTGAAGGCTATTCGATTTCAAGTTCGCCAATTTCGAAATGCCTTGATCGAAATTGGCAACAACGCATCTGACAATAAATTGAAAATTGAAATTTTGTCTATAGTGCGCAAGATAAATGAATTTGAATTTATTGCCAGTCTTATCATTTGGTACGAAATATTATCAAAAATTAACATCGTCAGCAAAGTATTGCAAAATCAAAAGATGCAAATCGATTTGGCCAGGAAGCATCTGAAAGGTCTTAACGTATTCTTTGCGGAATACAGAAATGAAGGATTTAGCAAAGCTATGATCGCAGCAAATGAAGTTGTAAAGGAAATGGACATAATACCAGATTTCAAATCATCATACAGGGGCAAAAAATGGAAATTATTCGATTATGGACAGGATGAATCATCGACGATCAGCGACAAAGAATACTTCCGTGTACATTACTTTTTAAAAATAATAGATACTGCGTTAGTATCCTTTAAAAGTAGATTCGAATTATATGCAAATCACCAAAATATTTTTGGTTTTCTATACATGAATGAGATTGGGAATTTAGATGATGAATATTTATTAAAGTGTTGTGAAGATCTTCACTTACATTTGGAAGGAGATTTCGACGGAACTGAAATGTTTGAAGAAATTAAGATGTTCCGGTCAATAACGCAAACCAATTATTCGGCTTTAGATTCGATGAATTACATTGTAAAGAACAATCTCTCGGAAGCATATCCAAATTTATTAATCGCATTACAAATTATGTTAACGACGCCAGTAACCGTGGCTTCAGCAGAACGTAGTTTCTCGCGGTTGAAACTAATAAAAAATTATCTGCGATCATCGATAAGCCAAGAGAGATTTTCATCTCTGGCTATTCTGTCAATAGAAAGTGAAGTAGCAAATTCAATCGATTTTGATGATGTTATCAAAGATTTGTCGTCGAAAAAAGCGAGAAAAATTATTTAATATTATTATTGGATTGTATTATTATTTAATATTCATCTTATAAAAAATATATAATATGTAACAGCATTTGTAAATAAATAATTCCTCGTTGGAAAATTTAAGTGTAGGAATGAATGTGTATTCAGGCCCCGCAAAATTTTCGAACCCGGCTAAATAAGCGAAATTTGAATTTACCGCGCGAGGAATAGCGGCGCACCGTGTAGGTACGTTAATTGCCGTGATAAGAGATGTGTGAACCCCCTGCGAAGATTAATAATTAGTCGAAACGTTAATTCTATTATATTACCTGCAATATACTTTTCTTTGATTCTCTTGTATCACTTCTCTCTTTTATTATAAGCCCGTGTAATCTCTACTCGCGATTGGCTACCTTTTCGTATACATATACACGTATATTTAAATGCTAACATTTTATTTCTATTCTATTTATTTAAAAGAAATTTTTTTAAACTCCTTTGTGTGTGGTTTATGTCAACGACGAAGCCTGTCTTGCGACTACGACTTAGGACTCTCCTACAGTTGAGCGATGCACTTGGACTCGAGAGCAACTGGCGATAGTTTTACTCTGAAATGGACACCTAGCTTAACCCCTTGACATACAATGACGTCTCTAAGACGTCATGTATTTCATGTGCCATGGTAGACTTTGACGTCTCCGAGACGTCAAGAAATCTCTTCGGCGAATACCGGGCAGTATAATATTATTGGATTATCTGTTTTGGGCCGTGCATCAATGCTGTTTTTTTTAGACAGTTGAAGATGCTTTCCCCCTCTCAATAATATCGGTAACAAAATCGCATCGGCAAACAGATAAACAGAAAGAAGCGCACTGGAAGCGGTAGTTAGTATAACAGTGATCTCGCACGCTGAATGCCGTACCATATATTTGAATTTTGTAAAATTAGAAATAGTTCTCCCAACATGTCTGAGTTGAATGCATTATATGTAAGTGACGACGAAAGTCTATTAGGCTATTCTAGTGGTGATAATGAAATTGAAAATGGTCATCAAAGTGTTTATGCTGTTGAGTATTCAAGTGATGCTTCAAATTCAAGTGAAGCTAGCTCTATTCAACAAAATGTGCGTAAACGTGCAAGACCTATTTCGAGCAGTGAAGATTCTGACACAGAGGATGAATGGAACTGGAAAGAAGAAGAAAATATTGTCAATATAAAACAATTTACTGAAATATAAAACAATTTACTGAATCGGTTCCGAAAAAGGCAAAAGTCATTCGTTCGGCTGGAAAGGTGATGGCGTCCGTATTTTGGGATGCTAAAGGAATTTTGCTTATTGATTATCTTCAAAAAGGAAAAACTGTTACTGGCCAATACTACGGAATGCTTTTGGACAAGCTGAAAGCTGCAATTCGAGAAAATCGCCCCGGAATGGCGAAGAAAAAAGTGTTGTTTCATCACGACAATGCACCCGCCCATTCAAGTGCAATCGCGCAAGAAAAATTGTCAGAACTGAAGTTCGAAATTCTTCCACATCCACCTTATTCCCCTGATTTAGCGCCCTCGGATTTCCACGTGTTCCCGAAACTCAAAACCTTCCTAGCTGGAAAGAGATATCAGACGAACGAGGAGGCGATGGAGGCTATGAACGAATATTTTGGTGATCTCGAAGAAAGTCACTTCCGGGTGGGAGTAGAAAAACTAGAGAAACGTTGGACCAAGTGTATTGAGCTCCGAGGGGACTATGTTGAAAAATAAAGTATAACTTAGAACAGATTTATTTCGTTTTCATTGTCATTCCGGAAACTTTTCAATCCGCCCTCGTACAATCGAGGAATAGGAGGTGTCGACAAGCAAAACCAATGTCTTGCATGTTTCCCTCTCATGCGAAAGTGTGTAAAAGGATATAAAAAAATATTTTTTTATATGTTTGACGTAGCTATTTATAATGCTTATGTCTTATATTCAAAGTTGCCTACTTCACAAAAGCAATCGATTGTGAATTTTCGATTGAATATTGCAGAAAGTATGCTCTGTAATTTGTCCCTTCCAAACTATCCGACACGCGGCAGACCGTCGCAAAGTGAATGCCCAACTCGATTACAAGCAAAACATTGGGCACATTTTCCCGAAAATATACCTGCGACAAATAAAAAGCAACATCCTGCAAAACGATGTCATGTGTGCAAAAAACATAATATAAGAAGTGAAACGACTTAGCAATGTAAAACATGCCTCGTTCCGCTACATATTCCTAAATGCTTTGAGATGTATCACACGTTAGAAAAGTACTAAATTATTATTTTATAGTATTACTTAATAAATTATTGTACACTAACACTATATATCAACCTTATTGAATGTTATATAACAATGTAAATCCGAAAATAAAACGCCCTGTTCTGACCTTGTACAAGAGCGTTCACTATTGAGCCAAATTAAATGGTATTCTACGGACGCGTCAACGCGCATTTTATTCGTATGTCAAGGGGTTAAGGGGTTATGCCTACCTATACATTTTGAAAAAATCAATTTTTGGGTTTTAATATTTTTATATAGTACATTATTTTAGAAATATTGTGTGAAAGTTTGAAGTTGATCCGAGAAAAATTGGCGGAGTTACGCCCGTTTAAAGTATACGGCCTTGGAAGTTTCGGAGCAGATTTAAAGTGGTAGAATCCCTTACTAGGGGTGCGTGAGTCATGAATACTGTGACCCAATGCAATTTATGGTTGTTAGTAAATACACAAAGCTATATGAAGCCGCAATATTAAAAATAACTATATATAAAAAATTTGCATTGATTCGGTTGTAAACCTAACTTGAAACTTTGAACGTGTTTTTCTCAAAACTACGTTTTCAAAATCGGTAATCAAAATATCTCGAGAACCGCTGCACCGAACTGATTTAGCTTTAGTGGACTCATTCTGTACATAAAAATCTAGTGCCTGATCGTGGCTTTTTGTATTTCATTGCGTAGTTTTTTTGGCGAAAATCGATACTTCGATTTTGAACAGCCGCCATTTTGTTGTAAATTAATTTTTCAGGATAATGAACGATCGGGGACTAGATAATTTAGTATATTAACTAAATTTGCTCGGATTATTTATTTTAGATAAACGAACTCAAAGTTACAGTGGTCACCACAAAACGCCCAAAATAAAAACGGCGCCGGGAAATCGCTGATATTTCCCCTATTTATTCATATTTTGCATTGAAAAAATTATTATAAGCACTTTAAAATGTACACTTTCGAATACAATGACGTATGTTTAAAATAGTATTGAAGTTTTTTTAAAAATAAATTCCGAAAGTACATGTCTTTTTTCGAGCACGCAGGTAGGCATAACCACTTAACGGACTAAAACTTATAGGAAGATCGCAGGCATATTCGATAAAGTATTTAGTGCAAATAAAGTGTATCAAATAAACATTGAATTTAGACAGATATTTACGCTACTTCCACCGATAACAACACTTTTTTAAGTAAGCAATGTATAATTTCGTATATTTTTCACTTCAATATTGTCTAAAGGTGTAAGATGTGCTATAAGTTGAACAGATACTTTTATGAGTAATTGTATGTTGTAGGCTTTAACAATAGAAATGAGTTGAGGGTAGTATATTACGGCTGAATAACAGAAAGAAATTCTGCTACTTCGAAATCAGAAGATGACATTTCGTCAAACGACTCATTATAGAGCTATAAAACAAGCCACAAACTGTAGTCTGAATGGATCGCGTGATACATCACTTCTCTGTCAAAGATTCGCAGAGAACAGCTGTGAATATTCTCTCAGGAATTTTTACAAGGGAAACCTCGTTTCTCGATCGCTACAGTTTCATGAAAATATGACAATAAGATAAGAACACTGCAAATTACATCAATAGTTGATACACGAGTATTCAAGTTTTACACCACATTAAAGTACAAAGAGTTGTTCAACAAGTCCCTGCCTAATGCCCATCAGTCCCTCTCAACGTGTCCTATTTACTATCCATGTCAGACAGCAAAAATGTGGCAAAGTTAGGTTAGCTGTAGGAAAGAATCATTCTCAACTCATCAGAGACGGTTCTAGTCTTCAAAATTTTCTATTCACCCGGACCAAAATCTTAAAAATTCACGTGAAAATACTATATTTAATGGCACTTTACCTATTTTTGATGGAACAAATATCATGATTCTGTAAAATATTATAGAATATCATACAGTAGAGATCTTGAGTATCAATGGAGTCATGTCTATTGATTATCAACAACTGATATTTTTCAGATATAAGCACCGAAACTGTATACTGCATCTAACAGGTCATACGATTTGAAGACACTATTAAGGTGCTTCGATCAAGTTCAATAATGGAAAGTATACACACAATGGACGATTTCTGAGTAATAAAAGAAAGTTTCTGAGCAAAAGTATTTGATAATTTACATGTAAACAAAGGTATCACCAGTTCATTTGTAAGTGTTCCATGAAGGTTAATACATGTATTCCACTAAGAATATATCATGTAGTATGAAATATTATATTTAATGTTATATTACAACACATTGTATTTGTATTGCTTGCTCATATGCAGCATTTGTGTACATAGTATTTTTTTTTATCTCTTTTTAAGCGAATCAATGCTAATAGTACAAGGCATGTAAAAAAGTTCATGGCACAACTTTCTATTCTTTGCTTTTTAAGGTTTCCTGTAAATTATCATACTTCTGTCATCATTTTATCACAACCATTTTTCATATAAACATATTAAATTCTTGAAAAATAGTACAAAAAGTGGCCAATTTTCTCCCACATTACTAGGAAAAAGACTATTTCATGTTCACTATGTGATATCATTTTACCACAGAGTGTACAACAATTCAAATAGGAACTCCTTTAACCCTTGTGTGGGCAACCAAAATATTCACAATTATTGAGCAATCGGAATAATTTTACTTCCATACTTTTCCGAAACTCTTAGTTTTCCTTTCCTATAATATACCAAGTGCTGTTTTAAACAACAACATAAAAAAATGTGAAAAGAAATTTAAGAATGGGTACCTGGGTACCCAGATACCCAGTTGCCTACACAAGGGTTAAAAGCAAAATCAGTTTAATCTGAGTATGTTGATCTTTCATTATTTATTTACTATAAGTATATCTATTTCAACAATTTCATGATGGCCATGTTACAACTGCTTATCTGGATTCAAACTTCAAAAATACTTTTAAGTATTACCCATGAGGTAATATTTATCATTATTCTACTGTAGTACTGTCGTCCAAATACTTATTTATTCACAAATTTGAAAACTTTAAACATAAATATAACTAAATTGTGAAGGTCTCCTTTTTTTTATAAATGGTTCCGTTATGACAAGTTATGACAAAATGAACAATTTACTATATTCAGATTACATAATTTATATTATCAGATTTTGCTAATACTGTACTGGCGCCCATGATGCGCGACTCTTAAGAAATCTTTTGTATTGCATCAGTAATTAATGTATCAATACGAGGTATCCCGTTTACTTTGTTCTCTCTCTCTCTCTCTCTCTCTCTCTCTCTCTCTCTCTCTCTCTCTCTCTCTCTCTCCACTTCTGCACTCGAAAATACCTGAGATTAGTCAGAATCATTCAAAAGATAGTAAAAAGACCGAAAATAGGTACTAACCGAGATAAAAATTACATACTTAACAAAGTGAACATATAAATAGATTGATCACACAGTTCTTGCAATATTTTATAAAAAAAAAATAGTGCTATTCATTGATTTAACATATATACGTCGTACTGACTACTGTTTATAATTTCCAGTGTCCAGGAAAAGGTAGTCTTCCTAAAGGTGGTGATATGGAAAGTCAAGTAAAGTACAAATGTCTTGTCAATATAATAGTGGCAATACAAATCTAATTAGAAAAACATTGTAACAAATCTTTAGATTGTCCACTTTTTTACTTACACTAAAAGTGATTAATACATTTGTTGTGCCATATGTGCAGTTACATTTCTACTTGTAGTTAGCATGCATTATACTATGTTGGTAAAACACTGTTTACTTTATTTGACCTACCCAACCACGTTTTGTAAAGATATCATCTTTTTCCAAGACATCATATCCAGGTATTTTCATTCGGATTTATTTTATTATTAGCAAGTGCTTAATGATCGTTCATTAAGCATACTTATACTGTAGTCACTTTTTCTAAAACCCAAAATTATTCACTAAGAATTCGTTCTATAGCCACAGACAAGATATAAAAATAGACCTAACATATTATGGGCCTAACACCTCTCCATGAAAGTTTCCGATTTTAGGAACTACGTTCGACACCGTGATAACGCACAGCACACACACACACCCGTGACTGCATATAGTAATACATACATACATTATTGCTTCGGTTTCGCTAGCAAGGAATGTAATACTGATATGGTACGGGGGCTACCAAGGCTCCCGAAACATTGGACCGAAAATTACATTGCATGTTAGGTCTATTCTTATATCTTGTCTGTGCTATAGTGTAGTACTGTTAATAAAATACTTTACAAAGAAATTCTTCGCAGTTTTCTGGCTAGAATTTGTCAGAATAGACCAGAATTTGTCACAATAGACCAAAATTTTACCATGGAGAAATTTAGACAATATTGTGAAATAACCTATATACTATGCTAAAAGAAAACATGTCTTTAACCATAAATAGACCGAAGAGAGAATTATATGCTGAACATTTTTTTATAACCTTAGATTTGATTTTTGATTAAATAATTATGGAAATTTTTGAGACAAATTATTAAGACTATATACCTGAAATAAGTATACAGATACCTACGAGCTGAGCACACTATGGGAGCCATTACTGTATTATTTAATTTACTAGTGATGTCAATAGTATAAATCTTTTACTTAATACCAAATAATAATCTATAATTACTGTTTCGTTCTTTTACGCAATTACAAAATTTTCATTCATTAGACAACAGAAAATTTTAGTGTGACATTATTATTTTACATATAGAGTATATATACATTCAACTAAGTCGCTATTTTTTTATTTTTTATGTATATGACATTTCAACGATTATTCCAGATGGTTAAATTATTGAAGGCAATTGGTGTAACAAAATAAAAAATATTGATAAATTACATTCCTAATTACTTAAAATATCACAATATTAGAATTGTATGTACATATTATTCTTATAGAAGAATTCAAATATATAAATTATATACACTTAATAAGTCGTAATTGATATATTATAAAGCATGTTCAACATTTGTTAGAGTCAAATTGACTTTGTGCTTTACCTTGCGACCCTGTCTTTTCGATGCTTTCCGTGAAATTTTAGACTCTCTGGTATCCTGCACTTGCTTACCGAGACCCAGTCTAAAGCGCACAGGCACCTTTGCATCCAGAGTGCTTTCATCTACAAAGAAATAGTAATTATTACATTTCATATAATACTATACAATTCAAAAAGATACTATATATATGATAAAAGTAAGGAGTATCCCCAGATTGTAAGAACCAATAAAAATAACACGGTAAATCAATTAAGGGTACATTCTCGTGTAAACACGCGAAAAAACCGCATTCTTCTGGATTTAAAAAAAAGATAACTATAACACTTAGACTAAAAATTCTTGCTGGTATTTATTAGTACATATCTTAAAATAATAATAAGAATTTGTTTGTGGTGTTTTTGTCCACATGGCCTTAAAAAAACCACAAGGCAGGTGTCGCTTTGAAAAACAGAGGTCAAAGTTATGTTATGTCGAATACTTTTTTTATCCACTGTACACATAAATATACAAGATTCCTGACAATTCTTTTTACTGTTTTATTTTAGTTATATATTTTCCTAATAAATGCCACAGAGTACAAAGGTATATTGTACTAACTACACAAAATTTAACTTAAATTCATGAAACTATAGAAAAGAGAAGAATGTGAAAAGTAGAATTAGCAAAGTCTCCGAGATTCCACCTTAACACTAGAGGGTTAACATAAACTTTTAGATTGACCAAATATATTACTATTGATGAGTTGTTTTTTGATTAAATAAAATATTTTTGACATTACATTAGTGAATTGTTTAAATGAATCTACAATTTTGCACAGTACATCACTGTTACTTCAGTATAATTAGGTATGTATACACATAACATTTATCATGTACATAGGAAAACATTTGTAAAAGTTCTTACTGCTATTGAAAAGATGTATTTAACACTAAGCACAAACTAATATATATAGGATTCTATATAAATTGCAAATGGCAATCAATAGAACGAATCTATCAACAAAAATTTTAGGTAAACTATTAAATAAGAATACTTAAATATTCTTGCTGTTCATGAATACAGGAAATGACTATTAAGGATACAGTTCAATTGTCCTAAGGGACAAGTAAAACGATGAACAGAAAATTCCCCTTGACACCATATTCCCTCAAGATTTCAAGATCATATGTGTTCTTTTTACATTAAATCATATATATTATGCTTCTATAATAGATTCTTATGGAGCAAAACGATAAAATCAATTGATCTCCCAATATTTTAATGCGACTGTAATTAATATTTGCCAAGCTACGAATGAGTAAATTAATATACCTTAGTTACTGAACTAAAAAAATGCTTCTGGTGGCACCATAACCATAAATAATAATATAGAGATATACAAACCTTCCGAATCATGGATTTCAGGTATTGATCGATGAAGAACAGTTACCCTTCTAACTTCTTTTTGGTTAGCTGGAAAAAAAAATCTCTATGACGCTAATCTGGGAAAAAAGAGAGTCAATACCGACGCCACACCGGTATTCTAGACTAAGACAGTAACGGTGTGCAGATGTACTCTATGTACCCTCACAAGCAAACTCGGCTTCCTCTAGGAGAAAAAGTTATGTAAGGAAAAAACCTCCTACCACTTGGTCTCGGGGTTAATGAAATTTATACCAAATTAACATTCGGTTTAACATTTGTTTCAGTATTTCAAGTAAATTTATTAAGCGGTAGGAGGCCCTTATCCTTACGCCACTTTTTCCTCTAGCGGAAGCCGAGTTTGCTCGTGGATGTATGTATCCTTTCCGTTTCGGATCTTCATTATTCGTATACGAACGAATAATAATAATTGCATACAATTCGACGGCAGAAAAGTACAACGGACAAGTGTAATTTTATCGACTTTCACTTTTTTATATAAACAGAGTCTAAATATTATTTATAATTTATTCATGCAAAATTTATTTCAAGTACTGAAATAAATCTTAAATCGAATATTTATTTGGCATAAATTTCAGTCCTTCCCAATACCAAGTGGTAAGAGGCCCATTCCCTACGCCACTTTTTTGCCTAGCGGAAGCCGAGTTGCTCGTCAGGGTACATCGAAGACAGAAGTCAATACTTCTGAGGCGTTTCAGCTAGGCCATTTCCATACAATATTACAAAGGTCGGTTACGTTCCGACTTAGGCTGCGGTTATAGTGGATGCATATTCGGACGAATAGTCCGTCGTCCGTATACAGTTAGTGATGGGTAATCGAGTCGAGCTGCACGAGTTCGCTCGAGCGCTCGTGCCGAGTTAGGTGAATCATTGGCTCGAGCAGCTCATCCAGATTACCCATCACTAGCTGTATACGTATATCGTATATACGACCGTGTTGTATACGGACGACGAACTATTCATCCGAATACGCATCCACTATACCGTAGCCTTACACACAGCTCCGTCACTGTATGTACGTGTCGCTCTCTCGACCGCGTGTCCCCACCACTGATTCTGTCACTGTGTGCAAGAGGGAATCAGAAATGACTCCGACACCGTATTCGTAGGGTTAAAGAAAAACATAAAACTTTAAGTTTAACCCCTCAACGCTGGCATACGTAAGAGGTACAGACCCTGTTTTCTTCACATGTCGCCGATGCAAGTTACCTATCCACGGACTGCTAGGAACGGCGATGCGATAAGACGCATTGTATGTATTATTGATTGGTATACATATATACAATCATATATAGTATCGTAATGAAACGCTTATATTTTGTTTATAACAGCAAAAGCAGTCTTCAAAAGCCTTCTCACTAAATTTTTCGTTATTAATTTACACTAATTTATTTACTAAAGTAAACACTAATTATAGACTGAGTTGTTCTATTCCTTTTTCGATATAGTGGATATCACAAATAAAATATATATAAAAAAAAACTTTTTAAGTTACTCGGTTATAGTAAAATGCACTAAAAAAACATGCACCAAAAAATAAAAAACAATTTTAATAGCTATTACAGCATACCTACTTGGTCATATGTGACTAATAATAAAATCCTGGGGCGCCCATAATATATTTCCAAGCAATACAATTTTTTTAAGAGCGCTCCACGATTTTATTTTTAGTCACATATGACCAAAACTGTTGTAGTAACTATACAAATTTTTTTTATTGTTTAGCGTATTTTTTATATTTTATTGCATTTTTGTATGTATGCGTATTTTATTTCACATTTCTATAAGCGTTAACATCATTTAAACACATTAATAAACAATGATATTAAAATATAAAACTATAGCAATAATAATTTTCCTATGTTAGAAAGATTCCTCCTGCGTATCCTAACCAGCACAACAAGAATATAGTTTCGCAAATACTACCCGACACGACAACTTACTTTTTGTTCCGCGGCTGCCGGCGTTGAGAGGTTAAGAAACATAGATTCATAAAATATATTACTTACATTTGTCATCTGCTTTAATCAAATGTCTCTGATTCGTCTTTGCATTACTTTTAACAACTCTGAAACACAGAACGAAATAATTTATTTGGAATTCATAGAAAATACAATGATAAAGAATAAACCATTTTTAAAGTTATTAAAACAACTTATTAAAACTTATAAAACCAAACATTTTTAAGAACATAAAAGTGTATATCAAAAGCATATAGAAAGCTAAATTAAAATTCTAAATGAACACTTCTTCATTAAAAAAATGATAGTTTTAAAGATATTAGCTACTGTACATATAATGTTAAAAAGGAACCTAATATCTACTATTATGGTATTAACATTCAAAGGAAAACGCAGAGACACATTAATGACTGAGCAGAAAATTTGATTATGCTGTGATTCAATAAAACTTATGGTTAAGTTTTTCCGCGAGATTGAAATAAGTTTTGTTACTTGTAGTCTGCCATACAAGCTGAGCATGTAACATACATTTTATCACAGCTTGGCTGCTATTAACAAGTCAAACCAGTCTATGAAAAATGAAATTGTAATCATTGTTTCCTGCCTGATAAAAAATAGTTTATAATGGGGTACTTTAGTGTAGAGGGTCGAAAAAACTATATTATTTTGCATTATTTCATAGTTTAACATTTCTACAAAGCGATTATGAAATTCGATTTGTTAAAAGAAATATAAATGTCCAAAGGTAGTATCTCTCGTACGGCGTGACGGTAAGTAAAAACTTTAAACGCGTTTTTCTCGAAACAAGGTTTTTTAAGACGAGTTTCTATCTTGTAGAACATTAATTTTACAAGACGAAAACAGCTACTTTTTAGTAAAAATCAAATCAAACAATCTTGTTTCAAAATGCTATCATCTTTCAAATTTTTATTTTTAGGGGGCGTCCGTAGTTCGAACCATAACGACAACCATAATAAAGAAAATAAACCTTAGCTTTTCCATTTTAGATGACTACAACAGTCCCCACACCACCGACCGACGGAAAAAAAGTTTTTTGAAAAAGCTTGCACCACCAGCTACATACATCCAAGTATATGTACAATTAAAAAAGGTCAAAAGTTTCCAAGTATTATTTGAAACATACCTTAATATGCAGATATAATACGCCATGCGGTATAAACTTATAGTTTTTGTTAAATAAATTCGAATAGAACAGATACTACAAAAGATAATGATAAACAGATAGTACAAAATAATATGTGTCATATTTATCGAAGAATTATTTCAGAGATATATTTTAGCAATGTTCCATGTAAGAGATCAATATGGTAAAAAACGCAATTTTCTCAAGGATTATAGTTCCAAAGATACTACCTTTTACCATTAGTCAACGGGTCATTCCACGCGAAATCGCACACTTTTTGGAGCACCATTTCGGATTCTGTTCAAATTTGTATATGTCTTTAGCGATATTTAAACGTATCTCGAAAGATTTTTGAAAATTTTTTAAATTATTCATTTTACAGCAATTTGAAATTTCGGGTCAATCTTTTTTCAATAAATTATAACTATTGAACTAACAAACTGATCGAAATGAGCTTTGCGGGTACTTATAGTGGAGACATAAGAGTAACGAATAAAAATTATTTCAGTTAAAAAAAATATTTTTTAACCGTCTAATTTGCAATTGTTTTAAATAAATGCACTGTTTTTATACGGGGGAACTATTTAAAAATTTGGAAAAAAATAGGCCTATTTGCCATGTTTATGGACATATGTTCAAAAATATGGACACTTTAAAATTGGCCGTATGAAAATTAATTGAAGTGAACACTGCATCGGATTACAACGACTCTCCCGAGCAAGCCATGTGGTACTACATAGGCTAGCCGATACAACTCGTCCGTTCGAGTCGATGGGCATCGACGCAGCGTTCACTTCAATTAATTTTCATACGGCCAATTTTAAAGTGTCCATATTTTTGAACACATAGCCATAAAGAGGCCAAATAGGGCTACATCCTCGTTTTTTTTCAATTTTTAAATAGTTCACCGGTATAAAAACAGGACATTTATTTAATACAATTGCAAAATTGACGGTTAAGGAATATTTTTTTTAACTGAAATAATGTTTATTCGGTACTCTTATGTCACCACTGTAAGTACCCGGAAAGCTCATTTCGATCAGTTTCTTAGTTCAATAGTTATGGTTTATTGAAAAAAGGTTAACCCTAAATTTCAAACAGCTGTAAAATGAACAATTTTTAAAATTTTCAAAAATCCTTCGAGATACGTTTACACATCGCTAAAGACATATCCAAATTTGAACAAAATCCGAAATGGTGCTCCAAAAAGTGTCCAATTTCGCGTGAAATAACCCCAACACAAACATGTTATGAGATAGTATATTCCATAAAACAATACTAATATAATAATATATGTATTAAAGAAATAAGGTTAAATTACTTACTCATTAACAACGCCCTTAAAAGCAGATTGTACTAATCTTGCAGACTGAATCGGTATTGTCCTATTTAATCTTTCTGCTCGTCTTCTACTTAGTTCAGTTCTTAAGTCACTTTCCTCGTCAATTGTGATGTCCTCAAATATTGCATCCATTTCCTCACTTGGTCCGTCCGAAACAACATCTTTGCGCTTTTTACACTTTTTATCTTTTCCTATACGTTCAGATAGGGGAAGTTCACTTTTTAATTTTCCTACTTGATATAATTCTTTATCACGCTTCTTCTTTTTTTTGGAGGATCTCTCTTTTTCTACTTTTGGTGGTTCTACGTCAATACACGAGTTAACGGAACTCGTGATAGCTATAGGAGATGTATTTTCCATACTTTCTTCAAAATCTTCGAAGTCTTCATAATGAGCATCTAAACATAAATCTGTTTCCTGAATCTCGTAATCATTTGTAGTTTTGTTAACCTTCCTTAAATTTCCAGATTGTGTTTCTCCTTCCAGAGATTCTGTCTTCTTACTTACATTCTCTTGCTTATTTAATTTAATTTTTTTATTTGCATTCACAGGATCTATAGGCCTTGCACATTCAAACTTCCTTCGCCTTGCTTCTAACACAGGGTCGCTATTTAAATCTGTAGTCTCCTTTTCCATTACAGTAGTTTTCTCCAAATTTTCTTCCTTCTGTTTTATTTTTATACGGCTTATCTCCGGAGATACTCTACTTTTTACCGTTGGTGATGATTCTTTGATATATAAGGGACTACCAGTATCATCTAAACTAACTGATCGTGGCCTATGCTTTCGAGATAGCTCTTTAGGCGACCATCGTGGAGATCTTCTTCTTCTTGGAGAAGCACGAGGAGAATTTCTTGGAGAAGACCATGGCGATGTATGTGGTGATAATCTTGGCGATCTAGATCGCGGTGACATTCGTCGCGGTGATTGTAGATGTTTTGGTGACAATAGACGTGAAAACCCTCTTCTAGGTGAAAGTCCGGGAGATTTTGATTTGGGCGGTGTTCTGCGGGAGGGTGGTGATATTCGTCTTGGAGATAATTTAGGTGACCTTGATCTTAAAGGTGACTTAGATTGTGGAGATAGCTTCAGTGGAGAATATTTTGGAGATCGTGATCGCGCTGATCTTGGCGATTTTGTTAATGACGCTTTAGGTGAACGTATTGGTCTAGGAGATTTCGATTGCCTTGGCGACCGTCCCCTTGAAGACGAGTTTTTAATAGGTGATCTTCGTATTGGAGACCTGTTGGGAGATCTACGCGGAGACAATCGTGGTGATCTAGATCGCGACGAAAGTTTTGGCGAACGTGAACGCGGAGAATATCGTACCGGCGACTTTCGAGGTGATCTATACCTTGTTATTTCTCGCTGCGACTTCTTTGTTTGTCTGATAGGTGACCGTCTAGGAGACCTTCTGGGTGATTTTTTTCGTGACCGCGATCTTGGTGATAACGACCTACGTTTTTGTAAAATTCGGCTGATGTGTGGAGACATGGATCGTCTTTCGTTTATCACGCTCGAAACTGGTACAGATGGACTGCAACATTCTTTTCTACTACTATCTTCTGTCCTATTTTTCAGACTCGCATTTCTGCCTGCTTCATCCTTCTTTTCGGACTCTTTATTTCCTTTTTTATTACCCTTCTTTTCTTTTCTTTCAGACGGTTTATCAACGTTCATTTCTCGTTCCATTTCGTCCATTAAACGTTCTAAGCTATCCTCCTCTTCAAGATCAGCCATTAAAAGGATATCATCGTCATCATCGTTGGTATCATCTTGATCTTCCTCTGTTTTTTTCGAACTTCCTAAAGTTTCTACTGAACTTTCAATTACTACAGAAGATGTTTCAGTCTGCATATCAGTTCGATGAAACTTTGATACTTCTAAAAACATCATTATCATAAAATATTTTTAAGGTAATGGAGGATTTAAAAACCACAAGTATTGTGCTATATTTGTAACATAGATTCAGGATTCTACATACCTACTGAATGAGATTCAATGCTTGGTGCAATCTCTTCTACAGGACAAACTGGATCAGTCTGTTGAAGCAGTGAATGCTCATCTACAGGAACTATTGCTATCAAGTTTGGATTGCGTGGACTTTGATAATACAAATTCTGTAAGTGAAAATATATATACCAACAATGTAATAATTAAACATATATTTATTGAATAGTTATTAATAAAATTGTTTGACATATTAAATACAATATTTATTTCAATGTAGAAATGTTATGTTTACATGTCTATTAAAACAATCTTTATCAAACTGGTGGTGTCAAACAAGTAGTTATTAGGACATGTTAAAATTACTGTTGTTCCAATTCTTCTTTAATTCTTTTTATTGTGTTATAAAGACTAGACTTTGTAAAATTAAAATGAATTGTAGCAAATATTTATTTCCCAATCTAACACTAAATGACAAAACAAAAATAAATGAGGTTTCCAGAATCTATATGAGATTGTTTAAATCTACATAAATAAAAAACATAGTGCCTTAATATAAAAAGACGAATAGAATAAAACGGATAACTGCAATGCTATAAACACTTCTTCAGTTAGATGTTTCTCTAACCCTACTTACAAGGGAACTTCAGTCACCCAAAGATTCCAATTTTTTTTAAACTGTGTAGGGTTTTAGGGGACGTCAATAGAAGTGTCAGGCAAGTTTTTTGTTATTTTTTAGTTCTTCAATGTTAATGTGCGTTTTTATATTTTCCTGTATATCTTAAAAAGTATAGTAGATACAAAACAATCATTACAATGAAAATTAAATGTCTACTTATGCTCTACAAAAGTGTGCAATATACTTATTAATAATTTATTGTTTAAATAAATAAATACATTTTTAACAATTGCATTGCACAATTTTATACTACAAATGTGGTAAGTCATTTATGTAAATCTTAGTTAATCAGACCTTAGTTTACATGATTTTTCCACAAATATCCAATTATCCACAATTTCTAACTTTGTCTAGAGTTATAAAGACATACTCTTAATGAATCCTACTCCATTATACTCCTATTATGAGAAATTAAATTTTGTATCTAACAATGTTACTCTTCAAAGCACTACTTTTGTAATCATCTCAAAAATGGTTAACATTATCAGAAACGTATATTGAATGTTAAAGATATAGAGTACAAGACGCTACATACTTTAGAGAAACATTTTTGTATAAAATTATTACTTTTCAAACATATATGTTAAAAATCTATTTGTTAACTAGTAATTTCTACTACTGTGATATTCTTGTGCTGCATTGAAAATTTGACAATAATGTTACATTCCTATAACTTATATTACATGCCTCATACTTAATTATACAACCAAAAGGATGATAATTTTACATGAACAAATAAAATGAATATACGAGACAAAATTCTTTTACATCGGGCAGTATTTTCATAGTAATGAATTCAATTCAATTGTAATAGAAGCAATAAGTTATAGTTTTGGATATTTCAAAGATACAGTAAAATAAGAAAACCATGACGCTAATTACAATCACAGAAGCATTCTTCTTATATAATCATATTTTCACAAAATTCTTAACTATGCTTTAGTACTCGTACTTCGATTGTAACTTATATATAATTCTTTTTTCTTCTAGCTGTTCCATGACTTATACAATAACCTGCATAATATAATAATGAATAGACACTTACACCATTCCGCCGCTGTTGCAATTGGTTGGGAAAGTATCCTCTTCTTGGAGGTCGCTGTCCTTTATATGATGGACGAGATGTTTGTGTAACTTCTGGAACAACTTTCTGTAGTTGTGGCAGGGTTTGTTTTTTATAATGTACAGTATCTTTTGCTCTTAATGATTGAAGTGCTGCTAATCGCAGAGCCTCTAAATCCTCATCATCCTCATCTTCATTCTTTGTACTTTGCTGAAAAGATAAAATAATATTTTAAAGCAACAGGGGTAAAGTCAACACATTATTTGACAACATAACATTCAATATCTTTACAGACTACTTAGTGTAGACAAATACAGAAAATACTATATTCAATGATAACAAGTCAACAAAATCTTTTCTAAGCAAACATAATTCTTTGTTTCCTATTAGAATAAAAATATAGCTTTGTATGTTCATAGTATAATACTTTTCATTTCAATGATGCTTTAACAATAATATCTTTAACAGTTAATATCTAGCATACATAAAATTTCTTGATTGTATCATAAGAAAACACTGTAAAAACACGTATTCGGTACTAATTTTTAAAATACTATGAAACGAATTTTATGCATAATTTATGACAGCATTACAAGCATAATTATTACACAGAGCACGCACCGTGTTTATTACATAGTAATAAAATTTTCATTTACGTCTCCGAATTTCAAAATTATATCTTTCCTTACCTTTTGGCGATAATCCATTTTATTCGAATTACAATTGTGGAAAAATTTGTAGTTATCACTAACAACACAGAAGTCTAACAATTGCATTAATAACTGTATAATAATTTCATACGTTTCTGATGTACCTTAAAGGCAATTGCATTTTGTGTTGCTGCTACATTACAGAAACAAGCATTTCTTTTCGTCAAGTTTATAACAGTTTATAATAATCGTAAATTTCACGGATAATGCTGCACACTTTGTTACCCCCCACCACATATAAATAAAAATGGCGCAGCATCCATAAAATCAAAAGCCCTCGAACTATAGTATCATATAAGATACGTATCCAATTACTAGTTTTATGATTAATATTATATTTATTTACAATGCTAGCGTTTTATACAATTTTGTGAAAAATCAGATGTTTATTACAGATTAAATACACGCTTACGATAATGCTAACTAATACATGTACTTAAAAAAATATTGTTAAATTTAGTAATATTTATTCACTTCTGCACGTCACTCGACGCGTGGGTCCGCCGGTAAGTGCGGATGGCATTCGGCAGGCCGGTAAGTGCGGGAAGCACCCGGCAGAGGTCTTCGTCGCGCCGCGTTTCTCACGAGTACTCGTTCCTAACTCCGTTCATATAAATACAAGTTCAAAAAATCATCCTCCGTCCTCTATCCGCACATAGCATATGTAGACGGAGCAAAAGCTACCACTTTGGGCGAGGGGACCCGTAGGATTGGAGGGGAAAAGGCGCCGCAGCAGCAGCGGCCCGCTGCCAGCAGGTCTGTTAGAAGAGGGGTATGTTCGGATTAGCTTTTCGGATGCATTCGGTGGGCTGTTGCGTGCCGGTGTGTGTTGCTTTTTTCGGTTTCGATCGTTTTGACCAAATTTGTGAGTGAAACGTATTCGTTGATAATAAAACAACCATGAGCTTTTGTATTGTGTTCGCTTGCAAAAATCGTAAAACAAGGAAAAATTATGAACAATTAGATAAAGAAAATATAAATAATTATACTATTTCATTTCACATGTAAGTAAATATAAATACATAACCAACAATTTATATACCATATAAAGGTGAAACAAAAACAGGGTTCATAACTTCTGGGGTAGATAGTACTTGCCAAATGATGGGAAGAAAGTCCTAATAAACATGGGTCAAAAAATGAATTTTTTTTAGTTTCTTATAATTGTCTGTGTTGTTTCCATGCAGTACAATAGTTTCCGAAACGAGAAAGTCACTTGCTTTAACTGAAACAGATAATTGTTTATAAGTTTGAAAATATTAATTTTTGAACCTTTGTTTATTAGAACTTTCTTTCATTATTTGGCAAGTACTATTTTTGTTTCACTCTGTATAATCTTAGAAATTCAAATCTGTTGCTTCATTATTAAATAGATAATATGATTAATGATATAATATTTATTTTTTAGGTTTCCTAAAGATATCGAGAGGAAAAAAAAGTGGCTTAAGGCACTGAATTTAGAAAATTATAGCCCACCAAAAACAGGAGCTGTTTGTTCCGAACATTTTAAAGAACATAATTATGATTTAACATATTCTCGTCGTCAGTTGAAAAAAGATGCTGTTCCATTTGTACGTATAAAGAATCATGAACTTATTGTATTAATTGCATAATACTGCAGTAGCTGATAATTTTATCCTGGCAGAGATTATATTTGTCACAACATATCCTTTATAGTACAGTAGCTAATGATTGGGATTTTTAATCAATATGTATTAATATTGGAACTATGATGTGATTGTACATTTTTAGCTTTAGCTTCAGACTATGTTTTAAAACTATATAATTTGGTGGCACAGTCAATTGAGATGAAAAACATACATATATTCACAAATATTATTGGGCGCAAAGCATAGATAATATCAGTGTTTATAAGTATTTGTGTTATTTACAATTGGTCTAGATTTATTTATATTAACTAATTTTACTTTTTAGTTAACTGAAGAAAATATTGACATGGAAATTAAAATGGAGTATCAACACTGTTTCACAAATATGTCTCTGGAAAGTAATACAGAAAAGGCATCAATTGAGGAAAATATCTGCAATGATGAAATAGGTAACTGTTAATGGTATCATTCACTTATATTGTGTTTACAAAAGTATATATTGTTATATATTATATTAAGAATTTATTTAAAGATAAGTAATGTTTAACGTCATTTCAGTAGATGCGGGCACAAACGAAAATATTGACATGGAAATTAAAGTTGAGTATCAACACTGTTCTGCAAGTATGTCTCTGGAAAATAATACAGAAAAGGCATCAATTGAGGCAAATATCTGCAATGATGAAATAGGTAAGTGTTAATGGTATCATTCACTTATATTGTGTTTAAAAAAGTATATATTGTTATATATTATATTAAGAATGTATTTAAAGAGAAGTAATGTTTAACATCATTTCAGTAGATGCGGGCACAAACGAAAATATTGACACGGAAATTAAGGTTAAGTATCAACACCGTTCCACAAGTATGTCTCCGGAAAGGATTTTTAATTCACCAACAAAGGTTCGATTGCGCAAAGTACACAGAAAGGAAATTAAAAAATTAAAAAACCAGTTATATGTCAATTCTTGTAAATTGAAGAGAGCACGAGAAAGAGTCAAATCGCTTCAAACTGTTCTTAAAGATCTACAGAAGCAAAATTTGATATTGCAAGAGAATGATGTACTCAAATATCTAGATGAAGGTAGAAGAGAATTAATTAAGTGTGAAATAAGGAAGAAGAAAAAATTGCCTGTTAGTAGAAAATATAAGGCTGCGTTACGGCAATTTGCACTGTCGTTACATTTTTATTCGCCAAAGGCGTATTATTATATGCGTCATAAATTTCATAATTCATTACCACATCCTAAAACAATTTCACGATGGTATCAATGAATACACGGAGAACCTGGAATTATGATTGAAGCTTTAGAGGCTACAAAACGACGTGCAAATGTCTATGGTCCCGCGCGTCTAGGGCAGGTCCCACCATAGGGTCTCACCATATGGGGGTACATATCATAGATTTTTCTTGGTCGATTTGCAGCGCCATAAGTGATAAGGGCCAGTACCAAAATGAGTGCCGGAAATCCGGGACGCGTTTGAATTTCGGAACGATTGATAATAGACAAGACCACAGCCAACTCTATGGTCTGTTTTTCTAAATAAGAGCCTTCGGGGGGTCGCCCTGCCTCGACGTGTGGCCTGGTGGGGATCCAACGTGAGCTGCGTATTTCGTGCGACGTTGTGACGGCTCAATGCCATTGTGTGTCTCTTTCGATCCTCCGCATAGACATATATAGACGGAACATGAACTGAGCGGTGGAGTAAGATTCGCGGTAAGGGGGTGGTTAGTTATAAATCGGGTAACTTCGTTCCATTTCGGTACTATTCGGGTATACAATCACGTTACATACATGTATGCTATGAGAGATGAAAAGAATATACTTATTATACGTTAAAAATTCTGTATGTCATGTAGTTTGTATACATATGTGTAGGTAACAAAATTAATAAATAGTATAAAGCATTAAATAATAGTACGGCACACAGCCCACCAGTCATTCATAATGAGCCGAATGCATCCGAAGCTAACCGACATATATCTAACGACTACTGTCTTTTCCCCTCCAATCGTACGGTCCCCTCGCCCAAAGTGGTAGCTAATGCTCCGTCTATACATATATGTCTATGGGCCTACCTTCCAGGGCTCTTCTTTAGAAAAACAGACCATAGTATACTTCTGTATTACTTCTACTTACTATAGTTATGGTATTTATGTATTCCTTATGCATAATTAATAAAAAATACTGTGTATTAGTATGGTTTTATATAAAAAATAACTTTTAATTATAACACTGAGCATAAAACTCTACTATTGGAAATAGGATTCCCGAATCCTTGATGAGCGGTGTTGCCACGTTATTCAGCACAGCTAATACTAGAGTCGGCTTGACAAGACAGTGAATGACTGGTAGCTACTGTATGAGATCGTGTGTGATAAATTTGATATTCGGTGTACGCAATTTTAAATATGTTTATTAAATTTATTACATAGTATACGTACGCTATGTAATAAATTTAATAAACATGTTTCAAACTGCAAATAACTAACCCGGGTGTCCGCGCGAACAGTATACAGTCAGTTATTTCCTGTCCTAAACTATTTGAAATACGAGAAAACTGTTTACATAAATGGTGTATACATTAGAGATGGCGTGAACTGCTACTTGTGAATCAGTCGTGATTCGATCACGTTCGTTCCCAATTACGGTGATTTTTCACAGTGATTCGTGATTTCTCGTGATCGTTTCTGATTGGTGGAGAAACCTAGCAGTTCTTTACATGCAACCACCGACTAGGTATAGAATAGACCTATCATCCAATGCTTTTTTCTGTCCCACGTTTATAGGGCTACGTAGCCCTGTTACCATTTTAGTGTCAATATCCGACGTTACCGATAAAGCATGAATTCTGGGTATTATTAGCACAAATGAAGTGTTATTCCATTCATATTGTGTGTATCTATATGATTTGACGGGAATAAAAATATCCGATGCTTCAGTTTAAGGTTAAGGGATAAATATGACAGTCATAAAACATGAAACGGAAAAGTATATATGTTTTCACTTAAGTACAAGACAATTTATTCTAAATGCATCGTTAATGGACATGTTTATAAATATTACTTTTTACATGTTCTTGTTTTATTCGTTTTTATATCTTGCCTTACATTTGTATATTTGTAACAGATAAATTCAGAATAGATGTAGTTTTATAAATAGTTTACCAAATCTACATGTGGCAGAATATATACACCGCTTTCATTAACATCTACATATTTATAATTTATATGGGAGTGTGAATAGTTTTACTGCCTATTGTAAGAATTTTAATACGCACGAACAATTACTTTCTGGCAATTGGTAAATTTTTACATATGAATTTACTTACACGTTATCTACTTACAAAAATTTTATTTATTGCGAGTAATTAAATAATTAACGTATGTTAATATTCAGCTACGTGTCTCTCAAATTAAGTGAAATACAGAAGTTTTATTTTCTTGAAAATTAGTGTCAAAGAATGCAGCAACTGGTCAGATTGGTTTCCTAAATAAATCGAAACCCTGTATCGACAGATTGTTTTTTAGGCTATCAAATATCACACGGAGTCTTTTAGGAAGTAGTAAAATCTTTTACACAAATTCAATGAAATACTTTCAGGTACCCAGTTTAGGGCTATGAAATTAGAATGTTCAAGAAGAGGTAAAGAAGTTTCATATTATGTTATTCCCATTCATTACAATCCTTTGCGGGAATGCCTTACCGTAATGAGCCATCTCGTGGCCGCGGGATTCCGGGAATCGGGTGACGTCACGGCGTGCGAGCGAGAGCGGTAGAGCGAACCGCGGTATCGGTGCTCTCTGTCGGTGTTGACACGTGCCGTGGAATTTCAGGGGTCTATGGGGGGAGATGTGCGAGCGAGAGAGTACGGTAGAGCGTGTCACTGTATCGGTGCTCTCCGTCGGTCTAGCGCGCTAGTGATGTGCGTCACACAGTTTATTGACCTAGCCGTGTACGTCGCGTACCATGGCCGTACTATCTGGTGTTTGGGTCGTTCAAGTCGGCAAAAACAATTCAACACGAACAAACCTGCGTACGCCCAATACATAACGGCGTTAGCTTCCTCCCTTTCTCGTGAGCCGTCGCGGAGACTGGGCACGCGTCTCATACTCGTCTTTTCTCTTGTTACTAATCCATTGTGTGTTGCAGGCATTCGACAACCATGTACAGATGTTCAGATATGTTACAGATGTTCGAGAACCATAGGCTTCGATATTTATCTTCTTATGTACTGTGATTCATTTACTGTGATTTTTATACTGTGATTTATTTACTGTGCATATTATTAATTTATTTATTGTGCATATTGTTGTGTCCCCTCTCTTGTTACTAATCCTTTGTATGTTACAGATGTTCGAGAACCATTGACTTTGATATTTATTTTCTTATGTGC
>NW_015373883.1:845472-845723 GCF_001272555.1 Dufourea novaeangliae | reverse complement strand
GGGTACGGGCAGTGGGTCTGTACCTAGGGTACGGGCAGTGGGTCTGTACACTAAGACTGTTTGCCGATCCCTCTGGTTTCTATTGAGAAGCCAGATATCGGACGTGTTTAGTCTTTGCCTGGTAAGTAGGATTTGGAGAAAGACTCGTGCGTGCAAGGGTACGGAGTAGTCGGGAGGCTGCTCCGTAAACAGAGAATTTCGCTTTCACTACCATGCTTGGGTACTCCTTTGGTTCGGGTCTGGTACGCAGG
>NW_015373883.1:834172-845219 GCF_001272555.1 Dufourea novaeangliae | reverse complement strand
TTAAGTTATTTTGTATTAATAGCATTAATTCGTATTAATTAGAATATTAAGATAATATTAGTTATAAGCTGAAGAACGAAGACAACCGACGAGGGAACTTAATTTTTTATAGGTTTGGGCTCAAGAAAGAAGTCATCCGCCGAGGGATTTTAGTACAGATAGTATTACATAGTTAAGATTTAAGTTATTTATAAGGTTTATTGTGAAAGGTGGGTAGATGTAAACTTGTGATTCCATTTACCTGCCTTGGGCCTCTACTCGCAGCAACCTCCTCGTGGTGAGGCCTGGGCAATCGGTATTATCATCGGTAAAGTACTGTAAACTGATGACAATATCGAGCTAATGGCTGCGAACTTCGAATCTATCTCATAAAACCACGTTCTATATTACATCGAACTAGGATTATTTTAGAAATCGATATGAGATTCAAAGTGTAAAAATGTCTAGTACTTTGAATGTTTTAGAAAATTATTCGAGATAAAGATGTATGGAACTACTGAAAATTACTTTAGATTCCTTTTCCTTATTCTGTAAATTCTTTGATTGGAATATGAATGCTGCTGGAAGTATGAACATTTTCACAGGACAATGATATAAATGGAACTTTAAAACTTTTTTAAGTGTTACAGTGATATTTCGTTATATGTTCCATAATGTCAATAATATTGATTTCCTTGCAACATCCATAATTATTACAAATGTCAATATAACGAAATATCTTTTATGCGATGTTTGTGGTGTAATAAAAATCTGTGTTTCGATTACGTTTTTGATACGTATTACTCACTTATATGTAATAATATAGAATAAAAATATACTATTAGTCCGATATTTGAAAATATGCATGCATTCGTTGTCACTGTTAAACTGTGTAGTAACAATGGAATAATAAAATAATTTACTCAAATGTACATAATAATACATATACATATCCATAAAAACAATATTAAACGCAATAACTTTTTTGTACGCGAAGAAAAACTAATATAGATCCGTCGGGATTAGCTTTCTAATACGTCCACTTTATAGCGAACGGACCACGGGTGTGCAACTCAGAGGTTTTTCTTGGTCGATTTGCAGCGCCATTAGTGATAAGGGCCGGTACTAAAACGAGTGCCGGATATCCGGGACGCGTTTGAATTTCGGAACGATTTATAATAGACGAGACAGTGAATGACTGGCGGTTACTGTATGAGATCGTGTATGATAAATTTGAGTTGTAATAAATTTGATATTAGGTGTTCGCAATTTTAAATGTGTTTATTAAATTTATTACATAATATACGTATATTATGTAATAAATTTAATAAACATGTTTAAAACTGCAAACAACTAACATTATATTTATTATAACAAATTTATCACACACGATCCCATACAGTAACCGCCAGTCACTCACTGTCACGCTCAAAATTTAACATGATATAGAGAGAATATGTAATAAATATAATACAGATTTAAAATTTCGAACTAATAACAAATTTATTATAATTAAAAACTTTACCATACACAATCCCACATAGTAGTCGCCAGTCACTCACTGTCATGCTAAAAATTTTACATTACATACATACAGTATACAGTCAGTTATTTCCTAAAGTATTTGAAATACCAGAAAACTCTCGTGTTTCAAATAATTTAGGAAATAAGGGACTGTATACTGTATAACACAAACAATACATACGATACATGCATACTACATTCTTCTATACTTTTTTACATAATAGTCCCTAGCCATCTTGCACACACAATCATGCACGCCACATTCATCAAATGACTGCTTTATATCTGAAAAATAAGTGAAAATGACTATAAGTATGTGCACACATAAGTTTCACAAAAATTGATGTATTCTATAATATAAACAAACTTACCCAGTTCCTCAAACTGGCTTTCTACAGTCATAGATGACCCTGGATGCATATGGCTAACATCAAATGACTGCTTTATATCTGAAAAATAAGTGAAAATGACTATAAGTATGTGCACACATAAATTTCATAAAAATTGATTTATTCTATAATATAAACAAACTTACCCAGTTCCTCAAACTGGCTTTCTGCAGTCAGAGATGTGCCATTTTCTGGTTGCACCATTTCATCTAAAAAATAAGTAATATTGAAGGGAAAAATACATTTGCATGTAAGTTATATAAAAATAAAACATAATACTTATTCTTAGCCTTTAAAATGAAGTCGTCCTTTCTTGTGGAAAAAATACATACCTGGCTTGAACTCCCTCCACCGCCAAAACGTGTTTTATCCACCGACTACATAGCACTACATAGAAGTACATGTGTCGAAAAATACGACTTTAGCACCATTGGTGATAAGGGCCGGTAGCTTATGACTGACCATACTATTCTAATGGGAGTTAACAGGCCGTGACAGCAGTACTGACAGTACACTAGCAGTAGAAATATAACAAGCAATAACAGGCCTGGTGTCATGATGTGATGTCAGAAATTGAGGGGAACTGCTAATATTCTGACGGTAGCTTCATCTCACAAATGCAGTAAAACTGCGCAACTTACTTTATTAAAGATTAAATCGATTACATTTCATCTAAATGCAGCTACAATCGATATTTATGTATTCACATAAATGATTTTTTAACATTAAATCACAAAATTAAATATCTGTTTTCCTTGGTTTTTCATGATAGTTTATATTGGTGGAATTAACATAAACAATAAGCCACAATATTAAACAAAATTATAATTATTTATAGTATCTTTAGGCAGATCAGTGAAACCTTGCTGGACTTATGTCTGATTATACCAGACTCCATGAAGAAAATTTATTAGAGAAAGGCCTTTCCTTAAATTTAATTTAAAGAGGAAAAAGCTCTAAAACGAAAGCTTTAAGAGAAATTAAAACTGTTGTTTACATATCTTAGAAGAAAATAAAAACTATTAAGTGTACCAGTATGTTATCCCTTATTGATCTTGATACACAACCTTTTTATGTCAACTTGTTGATTCACACAATATATGAGAAACAACAATCCATACCATAAATTTCTTATGAGGACAGAAAGTCCAAAAAATTTAAAATGAATATGAGAAAAGACGAAAGGAATAAAAATGATTATTTTGTAAGTGGCATTATTCCTTTTTTGTGCACTATGTAGTTTGTTTCATATGAAATATATGTTATGTATCAATTACTCACATTTAATAAACTATGCATTATTACTGTTACAATATACATATGGAACATAATCTTGTTCATTTTATTATATATAACATACAAGAGTATATATATTTATGTTTAGTAAAGTACATGTTATTCTTGTTAAAATAGAAAATGAGACTTAAATTTGTCTGTTAATTTAGTCATACAAATCTACCAAACTAAAATTTTCTGTATTCAGACTGAATAATTTAATTTAATTTTCGTATATATTAATATATGTATGGAATATTTTTTATACCTGAGTTTTACAAATGTTACATGAAATCATTATGAAAATATAATATAGTACATTTCATGACAAACAAATCACGCTTTAGACTGAATGTCAAGTATTTTCATGAAACTGGGATATGGTGTAATCCATGTGAAATTTGGAAAGGTGGAAGGGTTTAAGTTATCACTTTTTTTATCTGAAATTGTTTAAGAATTTAAGACAGTAGGACAAAAAGTACCAACTATTATAATTTTATCTTTAAAACTATTGGCCTCATAGTATGTATTTTTCTTATATGTTAAACTAAAAGAATTGGCCTTGCCAAGTAAAATTTGGAGACAGTACAATTACAGATTTATATATTAAGTACATACATGTTAACTGTATGATTTACAATTGAAATAACTAAAATACCGGAAATAGATATAGACTAGTAGACCGGAAATACACTAATATAGTATAATAATGTTCGATACATTACAGTAATTAAGAATGTTTAAACTTTAATTCTCTTATAACAATGCTAGTATAATAAAATATTGTATTTGTACAATCTCATACGAATATCTATTTAAACTCAAGTTATTTTTTAGTATTTTCTTAAGATAGATTGATTAATACATGGTCAAAATACATTATACATCTTCCAATATTTTATTACATCATTTTGCTATATGTAACATTCCAGATACAAAAGTTTATCCATATATACTTTACAAACTAAGAAGCAAAGTTAAATTGTTTATACTTTTATACAATGTACATAATAGTATTAGACAGATATGTAATATACAGGTCCGATGTTCTAAGAATGCACACTGATATCTCTTTTGGTATAATTCTAATTTCGATAAGTTAAATAAAATAGCTTGAAAAGTAAACTAAAACTGAACGAGAAAATTAACAAAAGGAATCGAATTCTAATTGGCTGGGGATATAACAATGTGCAATTTCAGCATATCTTTGTTTGGGCCTACCAAAAAAGGAGACATAGTTTCTGGTATAGAACTCTGTTGTGGATTGAGTTCCTCAAATGGTAAAAGGTCGTCCAAATTAAGAACTCGTTCTTTTTTACTAAATCTATGTATGACTTCAGTTACTCTTGTAATATGCTCAACACCATCTTGTAGTCCATAAATTAGGACACCTATTTTTACTCGCATATCAGTATCGCCATTTATCGGAGGTTCTTTACATGTAAGTGACAATCTAACCGATCGTTTCACATATTCTGGCATTTCTACCGTCCCTTGCCATACGATTAAAAAAAATTTTTTAAACCAAACTCCCTTCGGATATATGTCCACAACCCATTCACACGCACGATCACCGGCATATTCAGCTAAGCATGAATGACTTGAAAACACAAGAGTTCTCGTGTGATAAGAAGGTAAACTATGAAAATTTTCTATTGTAAGCAGTGAACTACAAGTATCCACAGTATATAATCTTGGTTCAAAAAGTAATGCACCATCTTCCTCGTTTAAACTTACTTCTTTGACTCTATCTAGCTGACCTGAATGAAATGACATTCCAATAGACATACGTTCTACAAAGAATTCTTTATACTTTTTTGTCAATGGAAATAATAACAGTTCTGCTAATTGTCTAGGAGACATCATTGGAAACCTAACGGGCGACATCACAGCTATCACCAACTGTTTCAATGTAGCTTCTAGTTCATCCTGTGACAACTGTGTTTTCAAACGATTTGCCTGATGATCCAACCAAGATTCCAGGCACTTGTACAATGTCATCTCATCCTTCACAACTAAACTACTTTGATGTAATAATGATACTACAATATCTAAGTCGAAATTTCCAAAATCTGCAGTTTTAGCTACCAATTCTAAATTCCATTTGATAAAATTTTGACAAGCCTGAGTAATATTGTGATGACCACAATTTGAAGTATATTGTAGCCATGATAATAAAGTGCCATGTATAGCAGCTAGTGCAATGTGACTTTGCATATAGTCGAGGCACAATGATATTAAATCTTTGACATTATACTTATCTGCTAAAGACAATATTGGTAGAACAACTCCATAATTAATTCTTATTTGACCAGTATAAAAATAACGCAAAAATTCACTAAATATAGGTACACATTGTGGTGTTTCTTGAAGAGTTACTCTACTTTCTTGAGATTCGCTCCATTGTGGACTCATCAACATTACCTATTTGGAAGAAAACTATCAATAAAATGTTAACAGCACATTTATTTATGATGAAATTGTTAAAATGTATTCTAGATGCCAGGATATTATTCTTCCATATTATGTAATTCAATCTGATAATCTAAAACTATAAATCATTAAATACCTGGAGCATACCACGTAAAATCTGACACTTTTCGGAGTAACATTTTGGATTCTGTTGACACTGTGATATGTTGCAGTCTTTGGTACATAAACGTATCTAGCGTAATTCAACGCAGCATTAACTTCAATTAATTTTCATATGACCAATTTTAAGTCTCCATATTTTTGAAAATTTGTTCATAAAGAGGACAAATAGGGCTGCATCCTATTTTTTTTTCAAATCTTTAAGTAGGGTCCTGCTATTATAATAATATATATTCCTTAAAAACAATTGCAAAATAAATGGTTAAAAACTATTTTTTTTAACTGAAATATTTTTTATTAGATACTCTTGTGTCTCCACTATAAGCACCCACAAAACTCATTTTGATCGATTTGTTAGTTCAACAGTCATGATTTATTGAAGAAAGGTTGACACTATATTTCATGCAACTGTAGAATCAACAGTTTAAAAAATTTGTTAAAATCCTCCGAGATACATTTATAAGTATATCATTAAAGACTCCAACGTATCTGAGTGTCAAGAAAATCCGAAATGTTACTCCAAAAAGTGTTCAATTTCGTGTGGAATACCCCACCTATTACTTTCGAAATTATATTTTATAAACACAACAATCATAAATCTAATAGGACATTACAGAATAACATCTGAATTAGGGCATAAAATTTCCTTCGAATGATTGCTTGTACAGTTGGATTTACTTTTTATGTTCCTACTCAAAAAATCTTTTGTTAACACAAAGTCATGATTTGTTTACTAAAAGCAATAATGTAAATGTGCAGAATGATATATTTATTTTAAAAAATGAAACAATTCTGTTTTTCATAATGAGATTTCTTTGGTAAAAGTAAGTTTAACTGCAATATGAACTTAAAAGAAATAAAATTACACACTATAAAATATAAACTATTCTACTATCTATAATATTGTGCATTAGTTCTTCAGGAAATTCAAATATGTTTTACATAAAAACCAAAGTTAATAGAGTAGCTTTTACACATAATATTAGTGACAAAAGATGAATTGAAATAAAGTTGTGAAGCAGACAAACAAAACTCTTTAATAACAGTATACGAAATAATCTTTTAAAAATTACCAATTCTGAATTAAAAAATATATTATCAGTTATTAATAGTCATAGAACAATGACTCAGAGTATCAAAATATTAAAATAAATGTTAGTACATCAATTTATCCATAATTCCACAAAGTACTGAGTGTTTAGAATACATGTAAAATAGAAGACAACTAAGGATTTCTTACCAATAATTTTTACTATAATGTAATTTCAAGTCAAAGTAAATATGAGTTACTTACATACTTGTATAATTTCATTTATAATTATTTATATATATTTTTCATTTATAACTTGTTATAAAGAAATACTTTGGAAAATGTACTGATACAAGATTAAATTTGCTTACTTGGAAAACATCACTAGAAGCACAGAGTATAAGACGATGCGCTGGATATTCTATACCATCAACAACAAGACAAATGTCATTCATAAGCCGTTCAGCATACAGTGTTGCTATCTTCAATAGCACTGTACGTGAGTTGTCAACCTAAACATAAAATTATAGTATTATCTTCTTTGTCACAAATAACAACTTCTCAAAGACACTATTATAATGACCTCTATTGAATCCGAATTTTCTGATTCTCGAACATTATTTTGATTGTTACTTAATTCTTCTGTTGCTATATTTGTATCCATTCTAGAGAATCCTGTCATCCACCTAAGAGTACTTCGTAACATCTGCACATGTTTCCTTTGCGTGTTTCAGATATTATTTATTTCTTTACGCTCTTGTACACGTTGTCCAATAATTGAAGCATCTTCATTGATTTCCAGTAATGTTTATAATTTCTACACAGGACAACTACAATAAAAAGAACATGTACATACATATAATGCAACCATGTGAGCATCTATATGTAATTGCTGGCAAGCAATTATTAATAAAACAAAAGTGCATTGCAAAAATATTATGTGATAAATATATACTTACTTACATAAATATCCATCCATTTCATATGTATAACATGTTTTATATAATTAATATGAAGTTCAAAATTAATAATTATGATTTGTATTAATGTAATCTTTGATTAAGATAGTTGAGATTAGGATGTACAACAGAGAAATTATAGATATTTAATTTTGAAACATATTCTTTCTGCAAATGGCTAAAAAAATGCACATAACTCACAATAAACTTTACAAAAAAAACTAACTCAACCTATGAATAACAGATGGACAAGCAAATATGCTTGTGTAAAGTAAATATTAACTTTGGTCAGATATGTTCTTTTACTTCATCCATAAATAATAATAATTTTTAAATAAACTATGTAGTATAATTTTTTACTTAAATGTATTTTAATTTAAATTACATCTATCAAGGTTTATACTAATGCAACCTATAATTAGTATGTTTAACATTGACTAAAATATGTGAAATATGTTGTACATATGAGATAGGTAGATACTTTTCTGAATTACTGTATATTGTACTTAAAATTCAGACAATAATCATTAAGTCAAAAACATTAAAAAATTACTACACAAACGTTCAATACTTCTTTGTTTGCTTTAGTAATATGACAACACTTATATCAAAATTAAAATAAATTTTAATTTGCAATATTTTTTATTACATAGCAGTATATGAAGTCATTATGAAAAAATATTATTTTAATAGATATTGTTTATTGTTATAATTAGCTAAGAACATTTTACCAATTAATTCGACAGGCAGAATTGAGTAAATGTCAAATTATTTTTGTTGCGTAGGATTTACTATTAAATCACAGAATCGTAAAATTCTAATTTCATTAACAAATACGTTCACTTTCCATTATCTTGTAATTTCTACCAATAAAATTTTTATTCTGTTTGATTCTGTTTTACTCTCTATGAAACATCCAAGCACAGACGAGGTATAAGGATAGACCTTTCACCTTACGGGAGTTGGTGGCCCACCTAAAACCACCTAAAACTGTAGTACCGACACAGAAAAAGCTGTGGCGGTATGGTCACGTGCGTATAGAGTAGCATTCGTTTCCCGCGCCACCGCTATCTGTACAAAAGCCACGCCCCTTGCTCCCTGTATTTCTCACCACGCGCGCGCACCCTACTCTGTCGGCCAGCACGCCCAGGCCGGAACAACACATACAGTGTCATGTTTAACTCGCATATCTCATCACGGAAAGCGCAGTGTATATAATACTGTTTTACTAATATTTTTATTGGTGCAATGAATATTGGTGGCATTTTCATTGCATTTTCAAACAACGTGGCAACACCGCTCATAGCGGATTCGGGGGTCCTATTTTCAAGAATAGAGTTTTGTGCTCAGTGTTATAATTAACGTTATTTTTTACATAAAACCATACTAATACACAGTATGTTTGATTAATTATGCATAAGGAATACATAATTATCATAACTATAGTATGTAGAAGTAATATAGATGGATACTAATATTTATAAGTGTGGTATGTACAATATTTTGTGGACGCTCTGAATAGTTTGGTGTTGTGATGCATTATATTTGAAATATTTACAGTGGTTTCAAGATAATATAAGTGTGAAGCATGATAAAACCATCTTTGAACGAAATTGAAGCATTTAAAAATTGATAAAGGTATGTATAAGTTAATAGAAACATGAAATGGACAAAATTATTTGTACGATGCCAAGCAGGTTAAGGGACATGTGGAAAAGGGGTTAGGATAATTCGCTATTGAAAGGAACAATTATGCAGTTAATTATGAACTCGTGTTGGAGAACAGTTTATTATTTACAGTTTTCACATTATCATTTAATAAAATATTCAAAAAATTGACAATTTAAACAAAATACTGTGGTAATGTGGATCACAAATGTATATATCTGAAAATGCTAAATAATGTATATCTGATTGAATACTAATATATGTTAATTTACATAAAATATGTTTATGATTTTCAGATTGCAAAAATTAAGATTCCAAATTGCCGTCATTTACTATGGCTTCCATTATTGCATACATATGAATAAATGAGATTATCACTTCTTCAGTGAGAACACAAAGGCCCCCTGTTTGTAAGTGATCAAAATATACATCGCCTACGGTTTTACCTTTATCCTCCACAATTAATAATCGACATATATTGCAATTTAATGTTTTAGCAACAGAATGGGACCCATAATCAGATATATAAATTTTAATGGAATCATCTACAACACAATTGGATAAGCAATTGTATGCAGCCGACAATTGGCTATATAACGCAAAAGCCATAATAATGGTGCAAGAGCTATATCAATTTTTTAAATTTTTTATTTGTCTCATTTGATCTATTACTATTTTAAGATTTTTGGTATAAGCAAATTCAATTGATTCTGCAATAATATGTGCCTTATTAAGTTCTTCTAGAGATTTCTCAAGATGTTTCTCAATAAGACATGTCAGTGGTAAAATGTGGACTCTGTAATACTTTATATCTACTTAATAAATTTTCAAGCTGAGACCACCTAGATAATTTCTTCTCATTGCTTTCTTGAAAAACTTGTAATTTCATGTTGTCACTAATCACAATCTGTGTATTTAGAACCAAAAAGTCAGAATTATCATTACATACGAGCATACAAAAATAAATTTTTGTAAAAATATATCTAAAATAATATTTCCAAAAAGGTGATAGATTCTATTAAATAAATGTGCTACACACAAACAAAGGATATGTAGAGTTAATACAAATATAAATAAATAAAACTTACCTGGATTATTGCACTGGTTCTCACAATTGGGGGGATTATAATAATCTAAACATTTGAAGAATTAGCGGGAAACCCAGAGGCCGGTAAAGGAAGACTGGGACGCAGTCACTGGGTAGCTGGGAAGCTGATATGGTAGGTTGGGTTAGGTATTGAAGCTGGGGTGATGAAGCGCCAGTGCCGGCGGCTCGCTCGCGAAAAGTGGCGGCGCCAGCTGTATGACACCGGCGCCGCCCGGCAGCGAGCCGTGGGCGCGGTCCTGCCCGTCCTTGATGGATGGCTGGACCGTCGGCACGGCAGGCTATCCTACCGGCTCACGCAGGTGCTCACCGGGCATGGATGCTTCGGGGGGTACCTGCAGAGGGTTGGAGCCGAGGCGACGGCAGAGTGCCACCAGTGCGGCGCGGAGGTTGACTCCGCGCAGCACGTGTTGGAGGAGTGCCCGGCCTTTGCCAGGGAAAGGCGGGCACTCCGTTTAGAGATAGGGGGAGACCTCTCGCTCCCGGCCGTGGTTGCGGCCATGGTGGGGAGCAAGAGGTCGTGGAG
>NW_015373883.1:782810-834025 GCF_001272555.1 Dufourea novaeangliae | reverse complement strand
TGCAGTCGGGGTGGGGTCCCCGGCTGCATCCAAAGCGGCCCGGTAGTGCCGGCGTCGGAGTGCAGTCCTGTGACGCTGGCGGAGTAGAGAAGGGGGGGTGACCGGGGTATCGGTCACCTCTGGGGGGCGTTCGATCGCCCCCACGGAACGGGCTCCCCGATAAGGGGAGCACAGGCGCGGCGGTGGCGGTGCGTTCATACGAGATCCCGCCACCGCCGAGTTCCGCCCGAGAAGGCTGCCGCGGGGGTTTTAGTGAGTGCGAGTCCCACACTACCTCGGAGTCCCACCCCAGGACTCCGGGGTTTGCATAAAGCATTTCCCCCGCGAAAAAAAAAAAGGTATTAAAGCTGGACTCCCGCGTTGTTGCCATTTTTACTTTCAGCACGGCTAGTACTAGAGTCGGCTGTGATTATACATACGTTTATGTTTATATGTTTTATATTTTATAAGAAATGTTTAAATAAATATAGTATAGTATTGTATTTCATTTTCTCTCAAGGCATAAACAACTTTTGTGTTAGGTATCAAGGTTAGGAAAATATAATTCGATACAAGTAGGTATCGATATCTTCATACAAAAGCACAGCTGAGCCGACTCTTCGCCAAAGAGTCTTCGGCTGTGACAAAAGTATATAAATGTCTTCTCATCATCCTTCAGGCCCCCCCATTCGCTTTCTCCCTTCTCTCTGCGATGTGCGATGTGCGAGCAAGAGAGGAGTTACTCCTGCGGTACTTCTGTCCTTTGGTCTCGCTGGGTTTCGCTTCATCCCTACCGTAAGACCGCGCAGTCTATTATATATGACTATATTACTCGCCGACTACATAGCACTACATAGAAGTATGCATTATGTGTCGAAGCAGTGCGATATTAGCGACATTGGTGATGTGATTCAGTAACTTATGACTGACCATACAATTCTAATAGGAGTTAACAGACCTTGCTATGCGAATTTAACGTTGAAATATTTGTTCACATTTATTTATTGACTACATTTAGTTACAACTTTTTTTAAACTTGATATGTGTGTTTGTGACATTTACGAATAAATTCGGCTGTCGTATTTTTCAACAGTTAATATAAATGTAAAAAGCAATTGTCTATATACTGTGAAAGTAAAAATAGTAAATTCAATTTACTCATGATAGAAAAAATTAGATCTATTTGTAGTTTGAAAAATTTCTACTTGTGTAATCTCCAATTGCAAATTGTGCGTCATATTATTCATTTTTAACGGAAATTTTTAACTCTGCACTACTAAAGAAGGGAGTCTTAGCGTCCAAAAAACATCAGTTTTCCATTGAAAATTTGCGTGATATTTCAATAATGTCATTCGTGATTAGAGTAAGTGCACAGAATATAGTTGGTATGACACATAACCTAGAAATACTTAACTTTCAAAACGAATTGTGCAAAAAGTTTTGATGTCATTATTAAGATATTTAAGACATTAGTGAATTAGTGCAAGTGATATTAATGCGGGTTTGATTTTTTTTTCAATTTATTCTTTACTTTCGTACTTTGTGTGTTGATTAAAAAAAAGTAACTATTTATTTGATAACTTTCTGTATTTACAAGAAAATTTGCGAACAATGTAAATCAGTATGCGTTTGATTGTGCAATTCCAGAAGACACATTTTTGGCAAAGTAATTGTGGGTAGGGTAAATACACATGTAAATATGCTTTTATTCGTGTGAAAATTTCAATTTTATGCTTCTATTAAATAATAACCTTGATAAGTTGAAAGGAAGATTTCATTGAGGAAATTTTAATGATTCAAATAAGTTTTTTCTGTCATAGGTAATTCAATCACTTTTTTTATTGTATTCCTACTCCTTTCAAGATTTATGTAAGTATGACTAGTTAAATAATGGCATGTTCTCATTATAGGACGCTTTTACGAAATAATTTGTTCAAAGATTTTTATTTGAGTAAAGCTATTATGAAAAGAAAGTAACGAAGATAATTTTAAAATATATTAGAGAAGCTTGAGGAGGATTATTTTAATGCCATGTGAAGAAGCTTTATGTTGAAAGTCAGTGAATTTGTTTATTTTATGTAAATATAAATTTAAGTGTTTTATATCTTTTATACTTTTGTAATCATTTACAACTAGGTAGTCATGGATGAAAGGAGGGTAGCAGACTACTTTGTCATTGCTGGTTTACCTGGTCAAGACAATGATTTTGAAAATGATAATGAAGCTCAAGAAAAATTGGAAGATTGGTATCAAGAAGGAACCCATGTCAAAGATATGCATATGAAACCTCCAATCACTGATCTTGCCATTATATTCCCAGCATTGGGTGAACAATGTCCAGAAGGATATGTGTTGTTGGAGCACACGGTTTCAGGATTGCCTGCTGATTTAAATCATGGAAGTTTAAGAACAAATGAGTGTTATTTATGTTATCGAAGAGGAAGAGACAAACCTCCTTTAGTTGATATAGGTAAGATGAAATTTAATATATTGAGTATTAAATAGAATGACGCATATTAATACTTTCAAGCAAAGATGTTATGAAAGCATCAGAGACAAGTAAAATTTAATTTGCCCTTTTTTAGGTCTAGGAAAACAAATAGAATCTAATTATAATTCCAAAATTTGTATTTAGAGCGTATTCTATCTTTTAGCTATTTCTAAATGTATCGTAAACATTATTAAGTTTGAATTTATTTTTGTCCATATTTATCTACCTAGTAATAGACAAAATATTACAAAAATAATGGACAGTATATTAATGGGGATTCTTTAAAAATGAAAATAAATAAGTTGGGTTTTCTTAACTCATCCTTTGCTATTGTAAGTGTTAATGTATAAGGTGTTCAAATTACTTTAAGTTTAGAAAAAGTCTAAAAATTGGGATATAAAATATTATTGCGTATCATTCCACTGAACTAGTATTTCTTTAATAGTTTTTTGCAGGTGCAAGTTGCACTTCTAATTTTTTTAATGGTTCTATACCTTCTTTTTAATTTTACTGACACGAAACTGAGTAAATTAAAAACTTGACACAATCATAGAAAACATTAAAAAGTGACAATAATTCTATCAAGGAAGTCTGATGAACAGATATGAGCAAGAGAAGTACCTAATTAGTGTTTTCCGTTGATTTTGATATGTTTTCGCTGGATAGTATCATATTCGTTTAAAGATGTTTATAAAATATTAGTTCTAAACCATAGCATTGTAGCTACTTTTTCAGGAGTATAGGCATCTGCCATTGCACACAAGAAAATCCTAGGGTAAAAGCTAATAAAACTGAGCATGAACAGTAAGGACAGATTGTGGTATTGGGTACTAACAAGTTAACTGTTGGATGATTTTCATATGTTGTACCCACAGCATTGGAATGAAAGATCCTCTATATGGAGAGTATGAGAATAAAATATTATATGAAATTATTTAATTGAGCTCTGTTATCATTCTTTGTACATTTATTTTGTGGAGGATTCCAGGTTTATGTTCCAATATTAATAATACTGTGAAGATTTCAAGCGTTACCATTTTTGTTATATGTTCTAATTAATTTCGACATCGTAGGTAGTCGCTGACCGGTGAACCCCATGGCATCACTGGTAGGACAAAGTGCTGGTCCCCATGGTAGTGAATGTATTAAAAATAGTACCATTCATTTTAAGATTTTAGATTACCAGAACTAATCTACAGAAACTCAATTGTATTTCTTAGAACATTCCACACAGTCGAATTAGTTACATTTGTGACAGTAATAAAAGAAAAGTATACATATATCTTCTCACTTGATATATGTTTCTATTTTTCCAATTTGTTTAAGAATCAAAAAGGAATAAAAATTACCCAAGCATTAGTTTAGGATTTTCTGTGTTTATGAAGGAAATTTTATGGGATCACGTGAGTCCTAATGATATGAATATCTTTACAAATGAAGACTAGACTTAAAAAAGGCTGTAAGTGCCATGTATTTGAAAAGGTTTTTTTTTCATAAAAGAAATGAATATGTTTGAGTTTGTGGATGGAAATACTAACATAATTAATTTATTCATTAACCCCCTACAGGACTGAGGCCGTGGAATGAAAACGGTAGTGTGCGTCCCGAGGAAAATAGCTTACCTTAGAAGTGAAGCGTTATTTGATAGATTTCAAGGAGTTGTTATAAACAAAACGTAGTTCTTTATCTAGCATTGTGCACATATTGTATAAACATATTTTTGAATGAATGATTCGAACAGTTGCTATTATGATATCGCTGTTCATATGAACGTAGGAACGGCAGACGCAACCTATTGCATGGTTGGACTTTTATTCTCATTTCCAGGTGTTGGCCTTTGCAGATTCATCCTATTATAGAAAACAAATTCTTTTTGGGCTTATGGCATTTACAGACTTTTTAATGGAGGAACGGACAGGAGGACAAGTGGTCCACATGCTGCTCTTGTTGTTGGCGAAACAAATGACTTATAAAATGTATATTGGCTCAGGATTGATGCTTTTTGGTTATTCTGCTGACAATACATACACAGATACTTACATAATACTTATAGGATCCTCTACTATGGAAACACTAGCTTTGAAATCTATGCTTTGTGTTGAAGGACAACTATTTGTTCAGGCACAACGAAGAATGTCCATATGGAAAACGATGTATGCAATGGTGCAAACACCTGATAATTTTAAGAATAGAAATAATTGCAGATATAATATATATGCAGTGTATAGATACCGCTAACTTAGACTGTTTCTGCCATCAATATCTTATTTTTTATTAGCAATAAAGACCTGTATGTTACTATCCTGTAACCACATATCATAATTGGAAAGAGATCCTTTAGGATAACGAACTAATCGTACTATCAAATAAAACCGAATAATTTTTTTTATAGGTTTTATGAACAGCTTTGTCTTATTGTATCAACCATAATGTAGTCTATGTTACAACCATGTTAGAATATTACAGTGTAGTACATATGTTGAAATATCACAAAATCAGTGGGATGTACTTAATATGTGGTGCCAATTTCAGGTGTCATCTATGATGGCAAGGAACGCATAATGCAGGATGCAGAAATGGTATTAGAAACTCCTAAAGGACATTTAGCAAATGTGAATAATTCAACATCAAGGATATTTGTGACGTATAGACGTGCAAGTCGCAAAATGCCATGCAATTCTTTAGTTGTGACAGACATATGTGTCATTTTGACAAATAAAGGAGAAACCCCTCCACATGCTTTTTGTATTATCAATAAAAATTTGAACAAAGGCATGTTGGGTAGCGATGTATTCTTGTGTTATAAGAAGTCTATGAATCGTGCAAATTTAATATCATTTAAACCTGCTGTACTGTACAAATACCCAACGTCTGATTATAATAGTTTTGTTTTCCCAAATTCTGTTGCGATGTTTTGTTTACCAATGGGAGCAACAATAGAATGTTGGCCAAAAATGGCTTGTAAACCAAAACCCGTGTTTTCGACATTTGTTTTAACTGTTGCTGATGCAGCCCAGAAAGTATATGGTTCAGCAATAACATTTTACGAGGAACTCGAATTAGAAGTGGATATACCAAATTCGAAAGAAAATCGACAATTAACTGACATACTTGCGGAAAATATACAGAATTCTGGTAAGAGAACATCCATGTTTATGTACATATGCAATGTGTTTTCTTTTTTCTGGATTTGTTCTGTATTTGCTATCATTTCTAACAGTCATTGTTCATTTACTTATACAATACATATCTTGTACTATTCTACAATTTACGAATATTTTATTTTAAATATGAAAACTTAATATTTTAAGGTTCAAGATATTTATAAAATTATATGTGCATAATTTAGAAGTATTTTTCATTGTTCTAATAAATGATAAATATTTCAAAATTAAGTTAACGTAAAAGATGATATCATCATCCAGTTAACTGAAGTATTGTAATTATTTTATAGATTATACTAAATTTACTAGTATTTCTCAAGTTAACAATGCACTTTTTTTACTTCTTTACCCCTTTTTACATTTAATAAATCATAAAATTTTCTAGTGCAGTATTTTCCTTTTCCATTAATATGCTGAAGTAATATTTATTTTCTACTGTTTCTTATTAGTTATATCTGTTACTTGTTCTTGAATATTTTTGAAATTATCCGAAAACTCTTTGTTTATCAATATAACAGATCAATATAGACATTTTCTTGTGTTCCAGTTGAACATACAGAAATGGATAATCTACCTACAAAAATACAAGCGCTTAAGCAGACTGGAATACTTAAGAAGCTTACTCAACTGCAATTGGAAAAATTGCAGTTGACGGATCCCGCCACTCAGTCGTTAAATATTAGTAAATCTATATGCATATTATCTCACTGGCCATTTTTCGACACTTTTGAGAAATTTTTAGTTTTTCTACACAGCATGGTTAATAACAAATCTCAGAACGTTCCTATTGAAAAATACATAGCTTATTTTTTGTACGATATACCGTTCCCGAGTCCACAGAGACCAAGAATTCTTGTACAATTAAGTAGTAAAGACAGATTAATTTTAACTCAACCGGAAGATTTAGCGCTACCAAGATCTGGTGCCAGTTTCCGGCAATTACTCATTAATTTAGGGCCAGATAATTGCTTACTTATATTGTTATTAATATTAACTGAACAGAAAATACTTGTACATTCATTGCGCCCTGATGTACTTACATCAGTCAGTGAAGCTATTGCAATGATATTATTTCCCTTCAAATGGCAGTGTCCATATATACCACTGTGTCCGTTAGGTTTAGCCGAGGTAACGCATCTATTTATTTTGTGAATTTATAGAAGCACACGACAGTAAACTATCAAGCGCGTTTGATATTGTAGGTTCTGCATGCTCCACTACCGTTTTTAATTGGTGTGGATTCTAGATTTTTTGATCTGTATGATCCACCATCTGATGTTAATTGTGTTAATTTGGACACAAATAATATAGCGATCTGTGACGACAAGAAATATTTAAATGTCAAATTATTACCTAAGAAGGCAGCCAGACAGCTTCGAAATTGGTTGGAACATCTCTATTCGAAACTGATTTCTTTAGGGAAAAGTTACTCATCCATGAAAGGTGTGTATATAACAGCGTTGTTTAATTTCTGTCTCTATTATTTTCTTGTAATTGTTCCGTTTTTAGACACAGACGACGAAGAATTCAGTGTCGATAAGGAATTTCAACAGAAGCGAAAAGAGCAAGCCTTGGAACTTGAAATACAAGATGCTTTTTTAAGATTTACCGCTACTATGTTAAAAGGATATCGTGCTTTTTTGTTACCCATCACGAAAGCACCAACGGTTGGCTCAACCGATCCAACAAGTTTGTTCAACATACAAGCGTTTCTCAGAAGTCGTGACAAGGCTCACGCGAAATTTTATAGCATGTTAGTGAAGACACAAATGTTTATCAGGTAAGCATTACTTAATAGCTATATTCTAGTGTCTTATGAGATGTTCGTTGAAGTTAGAAACTTATAACTAGACTGCGGATTTTATGCATTTATAGTTCATAGGGCTCTGTGAAATACAATAAAAAACAAAACTTTCATCGGATTCAATAATTTTTCTGTTTTAGTCTGAACCCAATGAGATACTTCAGAGGAAAAATAAATTTTTACATTTGCTCCTGTCTTAAAAAATTACTTTAGAAAATGTTATTTTGTATAAAAATGCGCAGTCTACTTATAACATTATAATATGTTTTTCAATGTTTCTCAGTATTTATTTTGTAGATACACGGGGTGTAAAAAAAAGAATTGCACAACAGTATTAACGAATACTAATTGTTTATTTTATTTAAACTATATTATATATAATTTATTGTTCCCCTGAGTTGTACATGGAACTGAAATGGATAGTCATAGGATAGTAACGATTCATGGTACAGTGAACCGTATTTAAATAGAGTACACTAAGTACTCGATCATAAGAAGGAGTTTGAAGTTCTTGTTTTGGTATTAAATTCATATCTTCTGAGGGCTCTTTACACAAGGAACTATCATATTTGATTATAATATATTTACTTTGACATCCTCTATTTTGTGTTACTCCAATATGATAGAACTATAAAAAAGCTTTGTCTTACACGATCCTTTGAGAACATTCTGTATACAACTCTGGTGATTATAAAGTGTTTCTTCAGATCCCTTGATTGAAACTTCCTACTTTTTTATTTTTTTAATTTTCCGTAGTATACTACTGCAGATCATGTGTTTTAGATTTATAGAAGAAAGAAGTTTCGTATCTGATATGGACATGACAGGTTTAGCATTTTTTGACGAATGTACTGAACGTGTCGAAGATGAAAATGGTAAGAATGAGTTTGACTACCTCCTTTGGAATACATGCTTAAATTAATTTTTTTACTTTCATTTTCTTCTCGTCTCATATCCATTCTAGTTATTTTCTTCTCTATGCTGCACTTTTAACGTACAATTCTTTTCGGATTATTCATACTTTTTAGAATCCTTTTCTGCATTGTTCTATTTGTTTATTACTATTTTTTCCTGTGGCGCCTTCTTCTGCGTTTCCTCTGAGTTTATTATGTGAATTATAAATAGAGTTAAAACAGTGAATTTTCCTGTCTAATTCTTTCCTTATCTTCTATGATATTATGTTTTATTCTAATCTATTTTTAGCCCTTGCCTAAACTTTTCTACATCTTTTTTCTCTATTTGATTTGTACATTACCGCTTTTATCCAGTACAACTTTTGGAATTGGACGAATCTCAGCACAGTGAACGAACAGTATTTATACCCCCACCCGAAGCTGGTCCGAATCAGACACCGATTGTGTATCGCACATTTAAATTAAATCCTGACCTAATAAGGCCGCAGAAACATTTCAACATGAGAAACGCGAATTTAAGTGTCTTTGGTATAATACCAGGAAGTCCTATGGCACGAAGGACCAAACATGAGATTAAAGTGGCACAAAGGATGGCACGCAAACAGGTATAACTGTTTTTATCAACATTCTACTTTCAGATTTAATTTATAAATAATATTCTACCTTTTAGGCAGCAATGCCAGATAGGTGGGGTAGATGTCTACTTGGAACCTGTTACAGTCTTTGGTTTCTACATTTACCTGCCATGTTACAAGTATCTAATCAACCAGCTACAGTTTTACATCAGGCATATGATTTGCTTGTTAAAATGCCGAAGTTACACCTTGACCCCATTGAAGAGGTAAGATTTTTCATTCTCATTATACAGACATTAAGGTAACGTTCTTCAAAGAATGTTATTGGTCTTAATAAATTAACTCCTTAACGCACTTATTGTCGAGATAAAATTAGTACCATTCGATTTTCCGAGTTGAAAGCGTTCCGTATACAGTAGAGTCCATGAGAAAACTACTTCTAGGGTGCGCGGAGTAAATTTTTTACGACATCAGACGCAATCGCAATTAAGATAACTGGGAGCGAGACTGACACTTCGAGTGAGTGAGAGCGTGAAACTAATGAATACAATGGACTCTAAACTATATTGCCATTGTCGGGGCTGTAGGGGAGTAAAATGGCAATGAGTTCAGAGCTCCCTCCATGCTAAGTTCTGTCGTCGTAGCCTCGGCCTCAGCGCCTGCGCAAAAGCTGAATCGTGCTGGTGCGCCGGCGTACGCAACGTGGTGGAAAGTACGTGTGAAGGGGAAGTGTCTCGCGTGGCACTATGCTTAGTGGCAATATAGATAGAGTCTACTGTATGTGTTTCTTGCACTGATCAGATTTTCCAAACACGGCGTAAATTTGACTGTTTTTAGGTATATATCAACGTATATACAGGATGGTTCATTTAATCTGACTATCTCAATTACTCGTAAAGTACTGGTTATATGAAAAAATATTTTAAACAGAAGTTGCTGTATCAAGGCGGACACGTGAACAGTTTCCGAGATATTAGTTAATTTTTGTAACAATATTAATTTATCAATTTATTAATTTATTAATTTATTAATTCATTAATTTATTACTTTATTACTTTATTAATTTATTAATTCATTAATTTATTAATAAATAAATATGGTCCAAACTATGCTATGATTCGGTCTCGCCAATATGATAAACAAATTTACTGACACTTAGTAACTGTTCACTTTAACCCCATATGATATATTACTTTATATGCAATATTTGATACTTTATCGAAATTCGGGAAGAAATATTAGGCATTCCATTTGAGGGGTCATGTCTAATTAAAAAGCCGAAAGAATGTGGTTTTTGAGAATTTTTTTCAAAAACTTCTCTAAAATAGTGTATTTTAGAAAATATTTCATAATTTTTGTATTTCAAAATATTTAGTTGTAACGAACTTATGGGGGGAGACTCCGTGGCCCGTGCGCTGTGTCCGTGCACTCACACAATCAACGGGAACCGTGTATGTATATGCGATGTGCAAGAGAGATAATCGATTTCGTAAATTCCAACTTCTGTCTGAACAATTGCACAAATGAACTTTTCACGGGTATAGAACTCACGGGTAGACTTCCCTACAGGGTGGTCTGGTCCGTATAAACACCAATAAACACATTTTAATTGAAAGAATTAGAATTTTAGAAAGTGTGCGATTGTGACAGACGCCGATGAAAACACACAAGATGGCTGCACAAGTCACATTTTGTCAAATATCTCACGATTTAATGGTTTTTTCGTCAAACGCAGACCAGACCACCCTACACACCACTATCGCACTATCGTAGAAATCCAATTTTTGTCACTGTATCACTTCTGGAACGCAGAAGTTGGAATTTACGATTCGACGCGTCCAGACACAGAAATAAACAGTGGTATAGTTCAAGGATTCTCCGATAGAGGCGTTTATGGTATTTGTCAGTCACTTTGGCCTGCGTTACCACGAGCATCGATAAAACAGAGGGAGTCGGTAAATGTAACCTCGCAACACGTGGTGGATCGTATCGATTGTTTTGTTACGCTGTTGCCATTCGACAATTCTGCCCGTCAGGAGAACGATGGAACAGCTACGGCCTACGGCTCGTGGCGAGATTTCGATTCTCGCGGAACGTAGGAAAAGAACGACGCGAGGGAAAGAAATCCGAGAATTAAACAATACGTACTAATGTGTGCAAGGATGAACCTTCTTATTCGTACTTGCAATGATGCTTATTTTTTTAATTAATGAAATTACATACGAGATACTTGACATGATATTCTCGAGAAACAAATTGTAAAAATGGCACAATATATATTCCGGGTATTCCACATACGAAAAACATGGAATACTATACAAATCTCTTGTTGGAAATGATATTTATTTATTTTTTATTGACATAATTGACGCAGGTGTTATATACTTACACAAATATTTCATAAAAGAGACACAAAAGGAACACAATTAATCGCATACGCTCTGTCAATCTTTCATTCGTCGCCCAGCGGAGATAGATTTTGTACTAACAACTGATTGCTGTCGCATGCGTACTTAGCGTATCATCTTCGCTGCGTCTGCACCTGTTCCAGTACGTATTTTGTTTTAAAAATTGGACCAAACGACTTGAGTTTTTTTGAGAAGCTAGAAGGATTAACTTATTAGATGACATGTTTTCGTTATTTCGAAAAAATTACAATTGTTGGAATAGCGAAGAAAATAGTAAAAATATTAAGAAGTCCTTTTTTCAATTTTTTTCTGATCCTATAGTGAAAATTTAACAAATACCTCTTATACACTTAATTAAGATACGTACACGCTGAAAATTCCAGGGTATAAGTTACAAACTATTAAAAGTGGTTAGACTTACAAGTTAGAGTTACAAATAAGTTACAAAACTAAAAAACTCGTACTTTCGACTTATAAACCTGAAGATTTTTTACTACTTCGGTGCTCGTAGCTTCTTTGCTTTGACCGACGAATTTTGTTATGACTGGGCCCGATAATGGTGGCCTGACCTAGGTCACTCTGAAAGTCACCATCGGGTGTCGATCGAAAACGAAGAGACAGGAATACTGTTTCGTTGAACGTCGACTAGAATGGTCATAAAACCAGCTTTCGATTTCACTATTGTTATTAAGCAGTATTATTGATATATATACATAGATAGTAATGATATACTTAGTCATGACAATAAGGAAACTGTAACATCGCAGCTTCACTTTTCTTTTTCTTAGATATATAATTCTACAAGAGGCATATTTCGAATGTTCATTATAGGCTAAGATAAAAAAGTTGAAAAAAGTGTCTGTTACTATTTTTGTGCGTGTTTTGTCAAACATTTCCCTGTACATTGTGAAACAACTAATTACAATTAAATCATTAAAACTTAATTATCTAGACTAATCTTTAACTTCTCATAAACATTCAAATCATTTTATGGATAACTAGCTGACGTACCCGCTCTCGCGCGGGCAGTTTCATATTGCAAATCATATTTTAGTTCGTATATACAGACTAGACTGTAATATACCGTGAATAAATAAGCAGCATAGAATTTTGGATAGTGCAGTATGAATCACATCGATTTGCGGCTTTTTAAACTTTTTTGTCTGCCTCAGCTCATCGTTAGCTAAAGAACATTGTCGCTGGACTGTTCCTTCGACTAACTTTGGCCAGCAGGAATAAATGGGCTGTTGAGCGCCGGGCGAGAGGCCAGCGACTGACGATCGAAATACAATGTAAACAGATAAGGAATGAAACGCATGAATGCAAATTTAATCTTTTATAGTTTTCAGTATACATTCATTAAAGTGTCACGAATGAACTGAGGAGATTCTGTCGGTGGAAATGAGTCCAAATACGACATCATTCGGATTATTTTCAATAATATATCATTTTCATCCGCAACATTACGTATGAGTAACAATTGTCCAATTACACTCGAATTTGGACGCATTTTAATCGGGAGAATTTCTTCAATTCATTCATGACATTTTCATTAAAATATATTGCAAATTGTAAAAGTTTAAATTTTCATTCGTGCGTCATTCCTTATCTCATCTACGTCTGTTTACATTGTATGCCGATGGGTCGGTCGCTGGCCTTGGACGTTCGGCGAGAATCGAAATCTCGCCACGAGCCGTAGGCCGTAGCTATTCCATCGTTCTCCTCACGGGTAGAATTGCATGCGGGACGTGAGGCAACAGCGTAAGAAAAACGATACTGTCCGGCAACACTGTCTTCGCGTAGGAAATACACAAACCCAGCTTGATGGTAACGGGGAACAAAATTTATTTGTGGGTATTGCCGCTAGATGTCGCATTATCAAGCCGTCCGAAATATCGATTTTGTGTTTTCGCTGGCGTCCGGTTGTTTACATCGTCGCTTCGATCGATTCGGAGTTGGCCCCAAAGGAGTCTCCCCCCTTATGGCCGTTCTCCCGGAGGGAGGTTCTCTCTCTAAAAAAGAGGTTTTGTGATGACCACAGCTACTTGGTGTTGGATTATCAGAAATTAAAAATGAAAAATAATTTATTTAATATATTAAATTATCTAATTTTTGAACGAAGGACTTTTTTTATGTTGTATATTTATCTTTTTTTGACCATAAACGAGCGACGTTTTTCTCACAAATCACAAGTTTAGTTTAAAATGTCCGCCCTGTTGTCTCGAATCAATGTTTTGAGAAGTCTTTTGTTCAAATACTAGATAATTTAACGTGTTAAATAAAACTTTTTGAATTTTTATTTTTTAATGATCTGGTACCAAGTAGCAGTGGTCACCGCAGAACACCTTTTTTGTGAGAGGATCTTCAGGAGATGGGTCACAACTTCGTTACTGATAAATATTTTGAAATAAAAATATTGAAATATTCTCTAAAATACACTATTTCAAATACGACAATATTTTTTTGTATTTCAATATTAACGGATTTATAGTTTTTGAGAAAAATATTCCCAAACTTTACTCTTTCTTTAAAAAAATGATAAAAGTGTGCAATGAAATTGTTAAAAATCGATTTATTTATGTAAAGACAAATTTTTTATAATTTCACTGTGTTCTCTTGGAGAACATAAAAAGTCATTAAGGGCGCAGACTCCTTCAGGGTTAACTCCGAATCGATCGAAGCGCCGATGTAAACAAACAGGCGTTAGCGAATATATATAATCGGTAACTGGGACAGATTGAGGATGCGACATCGAACGGCAGTACCTACAAATTAAATTTTCCGCTGTTATCACCAAATTGGGTGTGAATATTCTGCTCTGCTACGCGAAGACCGCAGAATATGTAGTTGGCGCCGATTTTTAACGTATCTAAAAGATTTATATCTCAAAAAATTGCTCCCACAGCACCGTTTATAGTTAATGAGATATTCGCAAAAGGAAAAGCAAAAATTTGTTGTTTACAAAATAGGTAGTAAATGGCATTTTTACACAAATATTATGGCACCACAAAATTGCTCCTCATCTGTTTTATAATAATCAAAGGTCAAATATCTCAATAACAACTTATTAACGAGGAGTAAACGAAATATTGTTGCTACATAGAGGTTAGGTATTATGTCATATGGTAGGCGCTCGTTTATTGTAGCCTTCGGGGTTATAGAGGGCCAGAATTCCAGGAGTGTTGCAATAAAGAAGCCTCAATCACCCGCGCTCACTCCACCACGGGACAACAATTATGTGATGCGTCTATATACAGGGTGTTCGACAACTAGTGGGAAAAAATTTAAGGGGTGATTCTTTGAGGCAAGATAAGACGAAAATCAAGAATAACGAAATTGCGAAAAATGCTTCGTTTGTTACTTACAAGCGTTTAAAAATTGACCCAAATGATGGCAATCCACGCGCACGAAGTATCAGCGGACTATGGCTCGTCAGGGGCGTACAGTCACTTTAAAGACTCAACGACGTGCAGGAAAAGTCGGTAGAACAGCTGTCTACTTACCCCGTAGAAGATGTCGATAACTCGTGCCCACGGTATTTGAGTCGAATTCACCTGTATCGCATTAACTCTGATTACTCGTAAAATTCGCAAGAAATGTAAATATCTTCTTACGAATATTATCGAGTAAAGAGTGTTAATGCCCCCTATAGTTGTCACGTATAATTGTCCTGCCCACGAGTATCCATGAAATTAATCCGTTCATACACGTACACCACAGAAGTCCACAAAAAGTGTCCACACACATTGCGCGATTGTCCCAACCGCGAAAAATGTTCACACACTACGCGATTAATTAGACCCGCGAGCGGTTCCTCCGTTGGATTTAACACTCTACACGTTATACAAAATTAATACTCAAAATAATTAATTTATAACTATTTAACACTAATGTTTAACCTACACTAATTAATTTATAACAATTATTTATACTAATTTTTAACACGCTATAATTAATAAAACCTACAATATTTATTAAAACCTGCAAAAATTAATAAAACCTACAATATTTACTAAAGCCTGCAATAATTAATAAAATCTACAATATTTAATAAAACCTGCAATAATTAATCAAATCTACAATAATTATTTTGCACTATTTATAACGACGACATACGCGATACTACTAAATAATCACTACGTAATCGCTAAATAAACTAAAACTTATATTGTTGAACTGATCCTCCCTCGTTAGGATCGATGTGGCCAATAGGTCGATCCCCACTCTTTCATGTTCAATACTTTTTGGGAAGGAAGAGTTGCATGGGAAAGTGTCTTAGGATAATATCTTTATTCCTGAAATATTGAATATTGATTTACTGTATGTTTTATGTGCATTGCACATTTTATTACCACTGTGATCTTACTTCAAGTGTTTGAGGTTCTTGTATCCGCAAAAAAATAATATGCAATTAACATGGATCATACAAAACGTATAATGATATTAGAATGAAACTAAGATGAAATTTGCCGCACCTGCACTACGATGCATAAAGAAACTACATAAAATAAAATAAAGAAAATTGTTAAACACATACATTCTGTCTAATATGAACCATTTCTAACATGGAGTTTGAATTCGGCGTTGAAAGTTCTTTTTACAAGTTAATGTCAAGAGGGACGGCCGAAAACACAATGGGCAAGGTCTTCATCGAAGGCAGCAACACGTTGCAGGCAATCCGCGGGTGGTCGCACTGCAGAAGACAAGAGACAGTTTTATAATATCCAGACTCGCACACCCTCGGCATCGTGGCCAAGTGGCTCTGACTGGTGTATGAGAAAAAAATACAGATGTTGCTTTAAGAATATACGAAGCGAAACGCGACCTCCAAGACACTTTCCCATGCAGCTTTTCCTTCCCAAACAGTATTGACTATGAAAGAGTGGGGATCGACCTATTGGCCACATCGATCCTAACGAGGTAAACGAGGGAGGATCAGTTAAACAATATCAGTTGTCCTTTCCGAACGGTGCCCTTTGCATTCCACGAGCAAATAGAGTTCATGTATGGATCACTAAGTTTTAGTTTATTTAGCGATTACGTAGTGATTATTTAGTAGTGTCGCGTATGTCGTCGTTATAAATAGTGCAAAATAATTATTGTAGGTTTTATTAATTATTGTAGGTTCTATTAAGTATTGTAGATTTCATTAATTATTGTAGGTTTTATTGAATATTGTAGATTTTATTAATTATTGCAAGTTTTATTAAATATTGTAGATTTTATTAAATATTGTAGGTTTTATTAATTATAGCGTGTTAAAAATTAGTATAAATAATTGTTATAAATTAATTAGTGTAGGGTAAAAATTAGTGTTAAATAGTTTTAAATTAATTATTTTGAGTGTTAGTTTTGTGTAACCTGTAGAGTGTTAAACCCAACGGAGCAACCGCTCACGGGTGTAATTAATCACGCAGTGTGTGAACATTTTTCGCGGTCGGAACAATCGCGCAGTGTGTATAGACATTTTTCGCGGACGGGACAATCGCTCAGTGTGTGTGGACACTTTTTGCGAACTTCTGTGGTGCACATGTATGTGCGGATTATTTTCATGGATATTAGCTCAATGAATAATTCGATATACGGTTCATGTATTTTCCCATTTACCGCCATTTTCATCGTGCCGACCGAAAACTGGGACCCTTGAAATATCGTCAAAACGAGGATGTGCTGTAAAAGAGGACAACCACAAGTGCCAAAAGGACAGACTTATGCGATGGTTTCCGCGCAGTCGAGCAGTCGGCTTCTCTGCGTTGCTGCTATAATGAGGGAGATTGTTTCGCTAATCGTTCAATGGGCGACGATGGCGCCACTGAACAATGCCCGATACACGGTGGCTGTTGACAGACTGTTGACTAATTGTGCTTATTACTGATTTCACTGACAATAAAATACATCGCTTTTACCCTCAAACGTTCAAACGCGCAAATTTGGTTGCTTGTCGAGTACTGAAATAAATGTTAAACTGAATGTGGTTCTTTCATGTAAGTGTGGCATAAGTTTCAGTAACTCTGTGGTCTAGTGGTGGGGGGTCCTTCCCCTACGCTGCTTTTCTCCCAACAGAAGCCGACTTTGCTCGTGGGTGTACCCTCGCGAGCAAACTCGGCCTCCGCTAGGGGAAAAAGTGACAATGGGAAGTACCTCCTACTATGCTCCTACCTCTTGAAGTGAATTAACATTCATTTTAACCTTATTTAATATAATTCAGTACTTGAATTATATTTACCAAGTGGTAGTACGTCCTTCCTCTAATGCCACTTTTTCCCCTAACGGAAGCCAGGGTACCAACACAATTGTCATGTATGACGTCATAACCTACTACGTCACATGTATTCAACAACATTATTTCAATCGCTCCTTGTTAATAAGTTGTTATTAAGATATCTGACCATTCAATATTATAAAACAGATCAGGCGCAATTTTTTGGTATTATGATCTTTCTGTAAAAATGCCATTTACTACCTATTTTGTAAACAACAACTGTTTGCTTTTTATTTTGCGAATATCTCATTAAATATAAACGTTGCGATGGGAGCAATTTTAGATTTAGAAACAGCAAATCTGGAGCAAGTTTTTAAAATATAAATTGTTAAGGAATATTATGAAGTCATATACAGTAGGCGCTCATTTATTGCAGCCTTCGTGGCTGACAAGGGTCAGAAATCCAGAAATATTGCAGTATCTTGTTAAATATAAACGGTGCTGTGGCAGCAATTTCAGATTCGGAAAGTGCAAATCCGGAGCAATTTTTTAAGATATAAATTGTTACGATACGTTAACATTCAGCGCCAACTATTTTCCGGTTACGCGAAGGCATTGTTGCTGGACCGTACCGATTAAGAGTTTTGTTACACTGTTGTCACATATCCCCCATTATAATTCTGCACATCAGAATAATGGAATACGGTTCAAGGCTAGATTTCGATTTTCGTAGAATATGGGAAAAGAATGGCGCAAGCAAAAGAGATCCGAAAATGAAACAATACGTACTAATGTGTGCAACGTTAAACCTTGTTTTATTCGTACTTGCAATGATACTTATTTTTTTAATCGATGAAATTACATATGGAATAAATCGTATTCTCGAGAAACAAATTGTAGAAATGACACAATATACAGGGTGTTACAAAAACAAAAATTAAACATTGAACAAATTATTGAGATATTTAGGCGGTCTCTTTCAACTGGGACATCTGTATGTTAGCGTCAACGAGTTTTAAGCGGAGTCGAAGGCGGACGGCCTGTCGCTCATTGACCGTTGGAGAATTTATGGACTGGGGTTTCTAGAATGCATGCGGTTATGGAAGAGGGTGCTTGAGACTAAACAGACCTGGCGTCGTTTGGTGGCGGAAGGCCACGCTGGGTCCTTCGGCTATCGGCGACGAAGAGGGTTGTTTATGTGAAACAGATGAGTGAAAGTTAGATATGGCAAGCAGCTCGACGTTGCATTGCCTTAAAAATAAGGACATTGTTCCTAGAGAATCTGGCCACGGAGTGAGGAAGGCAGCGATGCCTTTTGGTAAGAGGACTGTGAGGGACCGCACGGCACTTACCCCAGAATCTCTGAGGAATACAGATCTCACTTAAAAATCGAAGCATCAATACAAAGTTTCTAACATGTATACTAAATTTTGGTGTTATGTAGTGAATTAGTTGCAACGTAAGTTTAATATTAAAATATTGAAAATACATAACGATGAACTAATTGAAAATGTTAAACTTAGATGATTGATCGAAATTGGGTTTAATTAGTTTGGCTTCCGAGAGTTTGACGTATGAGTTCTGATACTGTATATGCGTTACTGGATTTTGAGGAAATGAATACCAAACACGATGAATTTTTTTCTTATACATTTTTGTTTGCTGTTGAAAATTAATAAGATTTATTATGTAATATGTTTATAGGCTGCATTCTTTTTATACGTTTATTCGAATAACTTATTGATAAATTTAAGCAGTAACGGTATTGGTTTTAGGTTTGTTATAGAGCTATGATGCAACTTTGCGGTGTTTACGGACAACCTGTTTTAGCTGTAAAATTATTATTTCATATGAAACGTAGCGGTGTTCAACCGAATGCTCTCACGTACGGATTTTATAATAAGGTCTGTTGCTCTTATTAATATCTTTTTCAGTTATACGTAGATTTCATTAAGTTTGAAATAAGTTACTAATAAAATCTACAGGCTGTGCTTGAAGCAACGTGGCCATCCGATATGACTAATTCGAGCCAATTAATGTGGAATAAATTAAGAAATGCTATAGTTGGAGCTGCACTATTTAAAAGAGCTGGTAAACGCAGCGCTAGAAGAAGATTGAGTTCAAATGCAGATTTATTAACAGTCGATGGTAAAACTACGAATATGGAACATGCATTTTCTAGATCTAGTCTTGACAGTTCTCATTCTCAAGACACAGAAGCTGCGCATAGTGATTGTAAGTATTAATTAATCTGTTTCAACGTTTTATTCTACTAAGCAGCCTTATTGTGTTATTCTATTTTACTCGTAGCTACAAAAGGAAGTTCCACATCGGATCTACCGGAATACGGACCGTTTGAAATAAAAAAACTTCCACGCCAAAATAGTATTGTGAAAGATACTGCAGCATTAAATGCTATGCAAACGGAAGAACTCAACGATTTACCTCTTAGTCAAAGGTAACTTCATAATTAAAGTATAATTAAATGTGACATCTTTCTTTCTCGTATTTATACTCTATAACTAATTATTTTAAATAATATATTTCTTTGTCACACTGTATAAAAGGAGATGCTGCATTAGTTTTATATTTTTTCTACTTCAGGTTGATTCGGAACTTGGAGTCACCGTTGAAAAGTCCTGTACGCACGCCAGTCACAGAAAACGATCCGCTGGGCGCTTTAATTAACGACGAAACACCAATTGTTTCACCTTCGGAAGAAAACGATTCAAATTGCTCAACGTGTACTTTGACTGTCTTTAATAACATTGAAGACCGACCGGGAGGACCACTTTTGTTTCGAAGGTAAATTTTTTTGTTTGAAATTCTATGAAAGTATGATATTACTTTTTATCTTCGGTACAGAAATATTACTCTTTCATTACAATGTAAATATACATATAAGAAGTATGATGTTTCTACAAAACACACTCGTACATTTACACAGTGGTACCATAAATTCTGTCCCTACTTTACAGGGTCGATTATAATATTTTGACGCGTCATTTACTCATTTGTATCTTTAACACGTTGAGTGCCACGTCAGTCATCGATGACTGACACTGAACTTCCCGTTCAGGCCGCGTCAGTCACCACTGACTGACACAACTTACCACGATATATGCTTCTAAGCAGCGCGCGTGGCCTGACGGCGATTTCCTTATAAAATCGCGTGGCACTCAACGTGTTAACGTAGTTTCAGTATGTTCGGAACTACATTGTAAACACATCAGTTTGGTTCGATTCGTCGCGTAATAAACATGGAGTAGGTTATGAAAAAGAACCGTATTGCTATGGTCGCGTTCTACAAATGCAACAAAACTCCAGTTGAGATTTTCAATTCCTTAAAAGTACTAAAATATCGAGATATCTTCTCTCGAGCACAGAGCGGATGGAAAGACACGCAGTGTCATTGGGACCGTGACAACGTCGCACGAAATACGCAGCACGCATTGTATCCCCACCAGGCCACGCGCCGAGGAAGGGAAACCCCTCAGAGCTCTTCTTTAGTGGAACAGACCATAGTTATCTCGCATGCTTGACACTGGCCAGATAGCTCGGGAGGGATGACCGGTGATCGCCACTTCCCACACGTGTCCACGTATGTGCGACACCCCTGGGTATGGCCTAGTGTAGGAGTTGAAATAGTTCTCTATCGTTTGGAGGATGTACGACGATGAAACCCCCATTTGTACAGGCTCGGCCTGTGGGTGAAGGTATGAGTGAGCTTACTCACCTTAAAAGACGAAGGTCTAACTCCATACATAGCTCTAAAAACTTAGGTAGGAATGGAACCATCCTAGTGACTCTCCGGCCTCTGACAAGTACACTCGAGCCCTCCATGTGGCCCGGGCCTAAAAAAGTTGGAACGGGTGGAAGCATCGGGATTAAGCCTCCCGGATAACGCTACCCCTAGACCCTTAGGTCTCTGTGAAGGCCTGGCAGTTCAATAGCCAGGCTCGTGGCTTTGGAGGGAGTACAGAAACCCCCTCTCCCGGGAGACTAGGTGCCAATAATCACTGATAGCCTCGGGTACCTCGCAGTTGCCAAACCCGTGTCACAACGACCGATAAATCGATGTGCGGCCCCACGAGAATTCGCAGGAAAGCAGTGGGTATTCCAGCATGACTCAGCGTCGGCACACAACGCTGGATTTAGCCAATTTGCCTGAATTTATCGCTGCCGAAGATTGGTCCTCAGGAAGTCCAGATCTCAATCCTTTGGACTACCGACTGTAGAATGTTTTAGAGGACAAGGTTTGTTGTAAGCCTTATCGAAATATCGAGATGTTAAAGGCAGATTTGGTGAAGACAGCAACCTCGATATCGCAAGAAGTGGTGCGTGCGGCGATAGATAGACGAGTGGCCGGATCGTTTGAAGAAGTATACAAAGGCAAAGGGTCGACATTTTGAATAGTTCATGTATTTTTTATATCGTTTAGTTAATAAACACCAAATATAATAGATTTTTTCCCATTTGTTCCATGTACACTGTTAATTCAGCGCCTTTTTGTGAGCGACAGAATTTATGGCAAGACTATGTACAATATTGAAACAATATTCATGATCGATATGTGCACCGCATCATCAACATCCTTGTTCATTTATCCCATTACTTTTTCCAGCAACGTTTTGCCCCGTAGTGCAACATTTCATCAAACCGTAGATGAAACTGGAGTACCAATTAGTGGTCACTTACAGAGAAGTGAAACAATGCCCCATTCTGTGGCGCAGCAAGGCGAACAAGACAAAGAAAGAGAACGAATAGAATTAAGCAGCCTTTGGTCTCAAAAGGATAGCGTTACATCAAGTTTGTCGAGTTTAGGTTCTAGTTTGAAACTGAGTTTTGGGTAAGTCAAATTTTCTTAATTTATATTTTCACTTGTTTTTAATCGTATTTATTACATGACTATTGATCTTTTTATTTTTATATGTCACATCCCATATAGCACATGACATCTTAAAGACGCCTTTTTTACGGCTAGTTTAGGTCTAAGGCGTCTTTAAGCCGTCTTTAAGGCGTCATGTGGTATCTGGTAGTCTGTAGCTACATGTAGCTATATGTATTAACCTAGTTTATTAGCCAGTTGTTTATTTACATTAAGGACAGTATGCATTGGCAATTTAAAGTTGTGCGGCTATTTAATATACTTTTTTTAGTAACAACGAATAGATTATAGCGGCTGTATTTTCGCGCAACATACATGCAATAGTCAATACAATCCTGGCTAACTATGTATAAATTAGCTATCCAGTAGCTGTTGCATTTGTTATACATGCTTACATTCTTAGAACAGACGGTAAGACAGCAGGTAACCTTAAGGGGGGCGTACTCACCAGCGAATAGTTCTGCCCTGCTGACAGTCCGTGGCGTGCGGATTGCCATCATTTGGGACAAATTTTAAACGCTTATAACTGACAAATGAAGCATTTGTCGCAACTTCGTTACCCTTGATTTCAGTCTTATTTTGCCCTCAAGAATGACCCCTTAAATTTTGTCCCACTAGTGGTCGAACACCCTGTATACTATCATTAATGACTAGGTATCCAAATATGAACAAAATCCGAGATGTTACTTAAAAAAGTATCATCCGACTTCGAGTGGAATGACCCCATATCGATACGGAAGTGATACCTATAGTTTCTTGGCGTTCTCCCAATTAAAATTATACCAAATATCATGTAAATTGGACTATTTGTAACGAAGTTAATTTTAAATCATGCCAATCAATATTTCATGTAGTTTCGTTTATTATTGCTTTGGGAGTTTTCACAGTGACATTTCTTACATACAGGGTGTCCGCGCGAACAGTGTACAGTCCATCATTTCTGAATGCCACGAGGGCACTACAGTGGACTCTAACTACATATATTGCCATGGTTGGGACTGTAGGGGAGTAAAATGGCAATGAGTTCAGACCCCCTCTATGCTAAGTTCTACCGTCATAGCCGATGTGCTAGTGTGCAACGTGGTGAGAGAGCGAATTTGTGTGTTAGAAAGTACGTGTAAAGGGAAAAATGCCTCGCGTAGCAATATGTTCAGTGGCAATATAGTTAGAGTCCACTGTAATTAACAGACCATGGCGAATTTTTTTAACACTATTATTTTCAGAGATACGAAAGACATGTTTGGTTTTTTAATTTTGAGTTATATATTTTTGTTAGATTACGTAATTAGGAATGAACGCACTCTATACTGTTCGTGCGGGCGTATATCACCTTGAATAATTGAAATGCCAATATCTTTTTGAAGTAATGTTTCTTTTATACGAATGCGTTAATACATTTTTTTATACAGAATTACGATCTGAACCGACTAACGTACTGAAAAATATGCAAATACTAAAGTAATAATTCTTTTATACAATCATGACTTTCTTGAGATTATTTTTGATTCCCCGTGTTTATTGGAGCATATACAGGCGTCAAATTTTGTTATCGTTGCCTTATATTCTACTCATAGCGATAGTAAAAAGTCTGAAAAGAACCATGAGTCGGAACTCAACCGTTCTCTTGAAAAACGATGTTGAAGTTTCATTCATTTTCAAACTGCTTTTATTAGTAATGTATTCAATCTTGCAGTCAGATACAACTAAAATATCATGCTGTTGGTGAAGCAGCAGGGACTTTTCATTTTTTATTCGAAGGCTTCGAGCACAGATGAGATATAGGTGTAGACATTTCATCCAATGTATTTTTGCGGCCCACTTTTCTGGGGTTACGTACCGCATTTCAATTTTAGTGTTACTACCCACCACAGATTCACTGTTCTCAAAACGTAGAGGTCGCTAAAATCATACACTTTTTAAGGTGTCGATACTACAGTTTAGGTGGGCCACCAACTCCCATAAGATGAAAGGTCTATTCTTATACCTCGTCTGTGCTTCGAGCATTAATGCACGAAGGGTTTTAAAGTGGAAAAGGCCACATAATGTAACGTTACAGATTTGGTGTACTAGTTAGAAACAGTGGAGGACTAAAATATTAAAAATTGATTTTCTCAATAAAGTATATCAGATTCCTTGGTTATCCCCCTTATCTTTCATTTGTTAAAATTATTCTATCATAATATAGTTACGAATTGTTTAAATTAAATTCATGTTTATTTCTTTGATAATAAAGTGGTGATCCTACATGAAAAAATAAATCGAAAATATAGAATAAAATTTGTTCATTTATCAGCTCACTGCATCATTTTGGTATCATTAAAAATTTTTTTTTCTTAAACAATGTGTTTGCTTACGATAGATAACGAACTAGTAGTCACAATAACACCGTTTTTATAATGTTTGGATGTCATTTAAGGAAGTTTTGTACTGCTGATGGGATAGAAATGTTCCAGATATTGTCACTAAAGTGATGAAGTAGGCGTCTACTGTAGTAGACAAATGCAGTTAGCGGGATAATACGTCGTTGTCGAAAAAATCAACTTTCAAAATTAATCTGAAACGCGTATTCGTTGTGGTAGGTAGAAATGGAATGCAATGAATAGACGCGCCAGCCAAATCCTATTCAATTTCACGTGTATTCAGCAGATCTCCTAAGTCGATTTTCTCAAAATGCTGTCTTAAACGAATAAATTATATTTTATATTTTGGACTTATTTTTCCACGTAGAATCACCCCCTACTCGGTTGTACCACCAGTTACACGATACCCTGTATGTAATTAAGTATGAATAAAAAAATATTAATATTCTAGCTGATATTTATTTTAATTCATTGAAATTATAAATCTGTATACTTATTTAATTCAATTCTAGACTCGGGTTGGTATGACCCTAACAGTTATAACGTAACCCTTATTGGAACGATACATAAGGGTTAATTAAAAATTGAAAACCGGAATTTATTTAGCTAATTTATAGACTTTATATTGCATTTAATATGAAACGAAGTAGTAATCAATTTCTATTTTATAAAAATACACTAAATCGTGTGTTGTACGCAAGATAAAATATTGAAACTCCGTACACAACTCCTTTTCACGATGAATTTATACATTCTTAAACTGCGTCTACACTATATAGCACAACAGTGTTATACAACAAATTGTTGTATAACCTTGCTATACAACATGTTTTTGTAACTTGTTACAAGACTATACCTTCCAGACAACTCTGTAACAAGTTTGTATAATATTTCGCGTCTCATTCTTAACAATGGCAACATACTAGAAGGATAACATAACTTGCTATATAACACGAAAAATGTTATGTAACATCACGTTATACAACATTTTTCTTTCTTTTTGTTAACAAGTTTTACATGTTATAACAAGTTATATACATATTATATACAAGTTATAACATGTTATGCTACATAGTCTATACGCAGCTTTATCAATCATGGATAAGCATCATTCCACGCGAAATCTGACGCCTTTTGGAGCACCATTTCGAATTTTGTTCCAATTTGGATATGTGTACTAATTATCGACATATAAAAGTATCTCGAAGGATTCTTGAAAATTTTTTAAATTGTAGATTTTACAGCTGTTTAAAATTTAGGGTCAACCTTTTTTCAATAAATCATAAATATTGAACTAACAAACCGATTAAAATGGGCTTTGTGGATGTTAATGATAGAGACATATAAATAAAGTATAATACCAAATAAAGTATAAACCAAAAGATATTTTTTAACCATTTATTTTGCAATTGTTTAAAAGAAATGCAATGTTATAATAGCGGGGCACTATTTAAAAATTTGGGCATATGTTCAAAAATATGGACACTTTAAAATTGGCCGTATGAAGATTAATTGAAGTGAACGTTGCATCGAATTACATCGGCTCTACCGGCCAAGCCATGTGGTACTAGGCTAGCCGATACGGCCGATACGGCGTTAACTCCAATCAATTTTCATATGGCTAATTTTAAAGTGTCCATATTTTTCAACATATGTCCATAAACAGGGCAAATTTTTCAGGCAAGTTTTTTTTCAAATGTTTAAATAGTTCCCCGGTATAAAAACAGGGCGTTTATTTAAAACAATTGCAAAATAGACGGTTCAAAAATATTTTTTTTCAACTGAAATAATTTATATTTACTTCTCTTGTCTCCACTATAAGTACCTGCAAAGCTCATTTCGATCAGTTTGTTAGTTCAATAGTTATGATTTATTGAAAAAAGCTTGACCCCAAATTTCAAACAGCAGTAAAATCAACAATTTTAAAAATTTTCAAAATTCCTTCCAGATACGTTTATATATCGCTAAAGACTACAACATATCTAAATTGGAACAAAATCCGGAATGGTGCTCCAAAAGGTCTCCGATTTCACGTGAAATGACCCATAAATGGTTTCAAGAAAATTCCTTATTGGAACTTCTATATTATTGCTCATTCTCATAGATTATTCCCTTATCACCTTAGGAAGTTAAAGGGAAGCCCAATAGCCTGTTACGTTATTTCTCAATTTTATAGAAATTTTTGTTTTCAGCACCACTAGTTTGACAGGGAAGAAGTCGAATGAGCTAATACTCGGTGGCTTAAATAGTTTAAAATCGGCTGCCACGACGGTGGTAAAAAAATTTGATGAAATTAAAGAAGCTATTTCTGCGACTAGTACACCCGTAAAAATTAAAGAGCGGGAATACAAGATGATGCATGGAGCATCACATGAGTCGCTAGATTCTATGACAGATGGATCTGTACAGGATCGAAACGAAGCCGCTAGAATGTCTGGTTCGTACAGTTTATGCCTAATTTTAGTGATACGTATTCATAAATATACATATTAGGTTATGTTACATTCATGTTATACTCATTATGTAATTATTATACTGAATATAAGAAGGACCCTCCAAAGCTACTTTTAGCTGCTATCTTTCCGCCGAATGTTGGAATCGCTAAATAGTATTTTTTAGTATAAACCTACATATATTTTTATAAAGTTTACTTATGAATTTGGCTCATGCGTCCATTTTTTACTGCCCGCGTTGTTTTGAAGCACAAAATCTGTAATGCAAGTGTTCCTTCATTAATTTTAGTGTTCAACACAATTGATTTTATTGTTATGTTAGATAGTACCTTGAAACGAGTAGAGTACACTGTGTAATTTTTCAACAAAGAAAGGAACTATGTAAATTAAAAGTAAGCTTCAATATACTTATCAGTAAAATTGCCAATTTTATGCGCAACGACCCAATACAAGATATGCAGTATATTTAATAGTTAAATAATCTGATATCGTCACAATATTGTGGTTACACATAAATAAAAATATTACGTAAACATTGGTGTAAAAATCTTGTATTGAAAGGTTATAACAAAAATATTCATCAACAAATACTGAACATATAACAGTGTTAAGTACAGTGGACTCAAACTATATTGCCACTAAACATATTGCTTCGCGAGGCACTTCTCCTTCACACCTACTGTCGAGCACACAAATTCGCTCTCCCACCACGTTGCGTACGCCGGCGTACCAGAACCATCCAACTTTTGCACAGGCGCTGAGGCCGAGGCTATGACGATAGAATTTACCATGAAGGGGGCTCTGAACTCATTGCCGTTTTACTCCCCTACAGCCCCGACCATGGCAATATAGTTAGAGGCACTAATATATCTTAATAATTCGAGAAACTATTCCTTCTGAAATCCCGACCATGGCAATATAGTTAGAGGCACTAATATATCTTAATAATTCGAGAAACTATTCCTTCGTGTTTAATATTTTATAATTTTTCGATAAATGTTCACTGAATAAAACATACGAGTGATGGTTGAACAGTTCATTTTCTGTCATTCTGTATAAAATATCTGAAATGTAGTACTTGCTAATTCAACGACACACGATTTTGTTAATGTAGGCGATGGTAACATAGATCCTTATACTCTCTACGATTTGGCGGAGTGTTTGTATCCGAAAGGATCAAGAGAATTAGACGAACGAATTGCAGTTGAACTAGTACTCTCTAGCGCTAGCCGATGTCATCATTGCGCCTCCATACTTTACGATGAAGAAATAATGGCTGGTTGGCAACCAGAGGACTCAAACTTAAATACGGTCTGTCAGTACTGCGACAAAGCGACAGTACCTCTACTTACTATTACGATATTAGATTACAGGTAACTAAGGGTAACGTTTGTTAGTGTTTCGTTACTTGTCACATGTTCGTTCGTATACCTAGTCGGTCGTAGGGGTTGAAACGGTTCCAGATATAACTGCTTCGAACTATTATACAGGGTGTAACAAAAATGTTGGAGGTTCCGGAAATGGAAGACTCGTGAGGTGATTTGAAACAAGTTTTTCTTTACCAACAATATTACCCGAGGCTTTGTTAACGAGATATTAACGATAAAGCCCAACCAATCAGAGTGCAAGTCTGCCAGCCGAGATCCCGCGGTAACGTTGGCTACGCGCTGCGATTGGTAGCCAATGTTACCGCGGGAACTCGGCTGGCAGACTCGCGCTCTGATTGGTCGGCGTTTTTCGTTAATATCTCATTAACAAAGCCTCGGCTAACATTTTTGTTACACTCTGTATAGTGCATTGGCATCATCAGATCGTAGGGGTAAAAACTTAATATAATTTGGAAGTATTCTTAACAATGAAACTTGAAATTTGCAGAAGAATACATTGCTACTTTTTTTTTAAATTAAATATTTAAAACGATGTTTTTAAATAAGGATACGTTTTTTTTTTACATTTTTGCGTATTATATAATAGTATATAATTCAGCAGAGATAGTCAGCCGTTCTGTTTTTAGTAACCCATTCTGCATACAATTTCTGTACACATACTTATATGTGCATTGTGCACTTTTAACATGTATGTACAATTTTTAAAGATGCGAAGAAAACGAACGGAAGAACGATCCTCTAATGGGAGCACTAGTTGAACTTCTGGATAAACCAAAGGAGTTATTAGAACCTACCACAGTGCCATATTTGAACCCTCTAGTGCTAAGAAAGGAATTAGAAAGTGTCTTAAGTCAAGAAGGTGATACATGTCTTACGAAGCATAAATTCATTGAGGAACACCCAATAGTGTATTGGAATCTCATATGGTACTTCGAAAGAATTAATTTGACAAGTCATCTGCCAGATCTATGGTTGAATAAGGATAAGAAACATGAACAAATAAACTATGGTGCAGTAGGTGTCAGAACCATGTGGGACAACGAGAGACTGTATATGGATCGTTTACCTATGTACCTTCAATGGAAGCTCAATGTTGCAGAGGATAAAACGTAAATATAAAGAATTCTATAAATTGTTGTAGAACGATACAATATTCAGATTTGCTAATGAGAGTTCATGTTATATCTGTAAATTATTTAATTTAAAATGTCAATTATTGTCTACTGAAATATGTAAACCTCTGGTTTTACATTATTATGCGTAACAGTCAGCTCAACTTCGAACGTAATCAAGAAACGATGATTTCATTGGAGACGTAATCCTACTGTGATCGTCTAAAGTGTTTTTATCAGATATAATGTTGAATGTTTTTCCTTTTATAAATTGTATGAATTACCTTATCATATGAATATTGTTTGGTTTTGTGTTCCTTATAGGTTAATGCAGTTAGTGATTACGAACGTTCGTCGAAATGATTTAGCTGAACCTATTAAAAGAGTGGCCTTAGAAAGAAGCAGAAATCAAGCACCTGACCAACCTCTATTTTCTATATATCGTGATATCTTGTTTTTGGCATTTACCGTTTTGGGTAGAGGGAATATTGATCAAGGTATGTATTATGTTATTAACATAAATATCAATATACAGGGTGTCCCACCTAACTCTGCCACCCTTAATTATTCTCTTATTTGTCACGGTACAAAAAAATGGTTCGGAAGAAAGTTAGTGTATTTTAGGGGGGAAATTTGGCTATGAGATTGAAGATCATCTGAAGGTCATATCTTCTGAGATTTCTCTAATGGTAACGTTTTTTTAAATGGAATGCCCTATTTTTTTGTTTTCCATTACAAAAACGAGGTCCAAACGTATCCAAGAATGTATCACACCATGACCTTGAAATGACCTTGGGCTGAAATATTTGCACCTAACTGGTTGAGGTGGAAGCTTACAGAAAATGAATTGTAGAAACAAAATCAACGCCACAATCGCATTATTTATTATTGTAGTGTATGTTCGAAGTGTTGTCTCTCCATAGAGTGACACATTGTTAGATTACGTTTTGATCTCCTCTTTATAATGGCATACAAAAAAATAAGGCATTCCATTTAAAAAAACGTTACCATTAGAAAAATCTCAGAAGATATGACCTTAAGATGACCTTCAATCTCATAGCCTAATTTCCCCTCTAGAATACACTAACTTTCTCCTGAACCATGTTTTTGTACCGTGACAAATCAGAGATTAATTAAGGGTGGCAGAGTTAGGTGGGACACCCTGTATAGTAATGTCCGTCAGTAGGCTACAATTTTTCAATCGTGAAAGAGTTATCTCGACCCGGGCAAAGCTCGATTTTCCCCATCTCCTACTTTGTAGTACACCACACTAGTCGGTTTACTTTTCATCGTTAGTCGGTGGCGGGCAACAAAGTTGTCAAATCAATATTCGAAAAATAGAATTTCTACAATTTTTATTTCACGTTGTTGAGATTATTTCTAACAAACTGGCAAGACCTTCCTGATAAATATGAGTTTAAGCAGTCTCAATCGGACTATATAGTTCAATTTATGCTGTGTTTAGAGTCATTTTCACCAGGAAAATCTCATTATCTTAGTGACTACATTTTTTAATCAAAAAAATTCGAAAACCATACAAATTTTATTGTTCTTTAATTATTATGAATTAATGTTAAAACTAAACAAATTGTTATCATATTGTAGGTGTTTTCGACAGAGAATATACTTTATCACTAGAGAGATTAACAGAAGGAGAGGAGAAACTGTTGTGTAAAATTGATGCCCCGCCCTCAATGATGTCAGTGTTTTGCAGACATTATTTTAAGCAACTAAGCGTGTAAAAATAAAGTAAGAGGTATTAAAAAAGGTGTAATATATTGTGAAAATGAATAGAACATTCTGAAGAAATATTATAGATTTATCTGTTCAAGTCTGATTTCGAAGTTCGTAGCGAATCAATTATTTTTTTAGATAAACGTACGCGATTATTTTCATTCGCATACCGCACCAGCTACGGTTTCTTCATAAAATTTCCGTGACAGCACTTTATATCATAAATTCGCTTATAAAGTATAATACACTTCTTTTCATATTTAAAGTACGCAATTACTATAAATAATTTTTTATTTAGAAAATAGGTTGCGCATACCAATTTCTTATGGCAATGTGAATACTTTTAGTTGTATCTATCAACGTGATATTAAAGATTTTTCCGTACCAAAGAAACTGACTTGACTGTAAAACTATACACTCGATTTCTTTAACATGAACTGACGTGTTCTAATTAGTAACACAGTACGAATACGAATTATATATTTGGTACATTTCGAACAATGTTTTTGGTCGTAACTGCACGGATTAAGTGACCACGATTGCGTTTCGAACACAGAGATGTACAGCAGACCTTTTTACTTCTATATAACATTAAAAAAGACAATATTCATTTTCTTATATTTTACCTGGAACACTTAAATAGTTCACGACCAATAGTTCTACTTACGCGTTCACGACGAAAAATGCTGTTTAAAGGCTTCCACAAATCAACGCGATATATTCGCTGCCGCTGCGAATATTTCGCGTTGGTTTGTGGGAGCCTTAAAACTGTGACGTCGACTTTTCAACACTTGAAGTACTAAACGTACAAAATAAATTATACAGTGATGGTCATGAGAAAGTTTGAAAAAAGAATATACGCTAACAAAAACAAGTATAACTTGCAGAAAAAAAGTAGATTTTTTAGCGACTGTCAATTGTAAAAATTCTACGAAATAATGTGAATATTAGAAACATATGTAAAAATAATAAAATATGTATTTTATTTGTTTATAATAAAAGTGAGCATATAAAATTAATTAGTGGATATAGATTTGAACGAAATGTCTTGTTCTTGTAATTTTCATATTTATTACAGCCTGTTAGATATACTATTAACATAGATACGTATGTTGAGGGTAGCTTCAAGAAATTATTATTTTCCAATGTTAGCATCACAAAAGATCCATAATCTTAATCTAATGTAAACTTTCTTTTGACCGCCACTGTGTTACATATTACTGTTAAAAACTTGCTGTATTAAAAGAGAACAGGAAATAAGTACGTCTAATTTTGTAATTCTTACTTTCCATGCAAAATGGTATTTATTTCATCTTTGCAAGTTTTCATATTTGACGGTATAATATTTTACTTCTATAGTGTGATCAATAACTGATGCTACAAATCGAATCCGCTGATTTTGCATAGAAAATTAAATAAAAAATATACTGTAACATTTATTTATAAGAAACATTGTTTTTGAGAATATTCGGTTTAAATATTCGTCGAGATTATGTACGTTCAAGTAGAATTTTTAGTGTTAAGATAATATTGAAATGGAAGGATCAAAAAACGTGAAAAATTTTCAGTATTATTCAAAGAGTATTGGTTTTATGACACGGCTATAACGTGGGAAAGACGAAATGAGAAAGATAAACTTTATGCGATCGGTACAGTATGTGAGACAATTATATGGGATTAATTAAATATCTCTATTTTTTTAAAATAAAGCTGAAAATTTATTGCCCCGAAAGTTCTGATAGGAGAAATGTCTCAATAAAAATAAATCTTTCTTCTAATCTTAACGTAAAGACAAGACGGGTTCTAAATAAAATAAATTCGTCGTATCTAGCAAAATACATTGATAAAATTCATCCACTGAGACTGTAGTCCAATGTAGATGCACTGAGCCAATATCAAAACACAATTTTTTATTGTATTATTTTTAACTTGCCTTTTTTTACTTACCGTCATCACCTTTTGAGATGTAGCATCAGTTATTGAGCATCTTATACGGGATGTTTCGAAATCCTGTTGAACAATTTGCAAGCATCTTAATACTAAGAAGAAAGTCCACAAGACTTTTATTTGAAGATACAGACACCTGTAGATATTACATGAATACACAGTGGGTTTTCAAAGTAGCCTCTACTGCAAGACATGCATGCTGAAGTATCTGTATCTTCAAAGGTTTTTGGACACATGTTTATTATACTCTGATTCATGAGTTTTAACCGGCCGAGGTCATTTATGTAGCAATGATTGAGTGAAAGATGACTCCTGCATATCAAATTGTAAGAGTTGGTTTCTCAACTCCGTTTTTACAATAGACGATTGTACATTATTTCTACCTAATTAGTTATTGCGCGTGGTATTTACACGATTTTTCGTATGTACGCGTCCCTTGTGCAATTCAGTAAGCGTTAAGAAAACGGATTTCCGAAACAAAGTGTGGATTACCCATCAATTTCCTTGACCGGCAAAAACTCGCGATCTCGAGCGATAGGTCTTTCCATTTTGTTCTGCGGTTCAGAATAAGCCTGTAAATTCTTCAGCGACACTTGTGTTTTCATACGTTTTTAATAATGTTTATTTGGAAGATAATATAAGACATTCATGAATTGCTAAATGCAATCTTTAAACATATAAATATAAGAACGTTTACTCTAATTTAATTTAAGTATTTGCTCATTACTTACGTAACGCTATAACGAAGACACGTTATAATAACAACTAATTTTAATTGCAAATAAATTTGTCCGAACAAAGTATCTTGTCACATATATAAATTGTACGATACATAGATTGTTTGTTAAAAATCATAGCAACGAAATATGCATATAAAGTTAATAAAACTATGCTATGCACTTTTCAATATGAACTCTGTAAAAAGTGTATTGTATATTCGTTCATTATTACATTATGAATATAAGACACAAATAAAAGTCAGTCATGGTATTTTATATAAATGTGTTTCATTTTTGCGTGGTTGTGTAGTTACATGTATTTTGATCAATCTTCAACTAGAAATTGCCTCGGTGACGACTTTGAATTTTTCTTTCACTATCACCACCTAATGGAGAATTTCAAATGCTTTAGATCAGAGCTGACATTTGTGTATACTTATATCATTATATCCAGGGGTTGGACACTTATATGGGACCGATTGTGACAGTGTTTTTGGCGCCACTATAGTTAATCCAAAGAGTAGCGATACAACAAGAGGCGGCACTCAGAGAGAAAAAAAACCACTTTTCGACAGAGACGAAATGATACAACCAATTTAAATGCCCCCTCCTGACAGAGAAACCACTTCTAGAGAGAGACGAAATGCTTCCAACCAAGTTAAATGCCCACTATTCCTCATTCGAATTCGAAGTTCATTCGTTCATTCGGAGAACCGAAAGTATTGAGCAACGAATTTCACGAGAAATTTAACACTTTATCTTTTTTTCTTTTTTAATATTAAGTGTAGAAGTGATTCTTTATTTTTATTTATTTTTATTATAACGGCTTATTTTTAAGTATTTATTTTAATTTATTTTTATTATTAGAAGTGCAATTTTTAAGTGTTAGTGTAAAAAATATATTAAAATGAACAACAGGAAATCAGGTGGAGTCTCATGCTCATATAAAAATTGTAGGAGCACCTACTACAAAGAGGGGGATAGACTGCATTTTTTTAGATTTTTAAAGGATGAAAATGTGTAAGTATTATAAATCTAAAAAATATCTGAAATAGTAATACAGAGTGAAAACTTATCTCTTGCAATAATAATACTTATATATATATATATATATATAGAAGATCTTCCTACTTCTGAGTACCAATGGTACTACAAAACCCACAGAATTTGCAGTAAGGACTTTGAAAATCACATGTACATGGGCCCTTCAAAAACTAGATTATTACCACTGACTGTTTCAAAGAAATTTGAACCAGGTATGTATATCAGAGAAACATTAATTTTTTTATGATATATTCCTTATTTTCATTTTAGATACAGATATGAAGGAAGAAACCCATGATGAAGTTTCCAATGTAGAGTCCCCAGCGAAAAGAATCTGTATCGAAGAAGAGGAACATCAAAGCGGCAGTGCAATCAGCAGTTACAGGCTACTGGGAACAACAAAGGAGCAGCAACTGCAAGCAGAACTGTTAGTTTTACGAAATGAAAACATGCAATTAAAAACTGAGATTGAAAATCTCAGGGTAAGTCAATCTAGTGAGCAGGCTTCTCAAAATTTGTGTAAGAAATTTTTGTCTCTAGAAATAGCCAATTTTATTAGTATTCAAGTATCACATAACAGTAGAAATATTCAAGGGAGACGATATACAGAAGATTTTCAAAAGTTTGCATTGTCTTTGTATTTTGTTAGCCCAAAATGTAATTGCCAGTTACAAGAAACTTTTGTTCTTCCCTCAAGTATTAGAAAGAGTATTAGAAAGATCTCTAGGAAAACTGCAATTTTTTACGGCTTTTAGTAATCATTTGTTTTCAATTTTAAAATTAAAAGTAAGCAATATGAATAGCAAAGATAGATATTGCACAATTTTTGTTAATGAAATGTTAATAAAATGTAATTTATATTATGATTATGGATCTGGGTTTTACACATCTATGTGAATATTTTCCCATAGAGTATTTATTAACATTATTTATTGGTTTGCGAATTTATTATCTTTTAAAGTATAGTAAAAAAAATCGGAAACTATGTATTACAATGAATTTGTAAATATTTTGTAATTGTACTACATTTATATTTATAACACTTGCTGTACACAGGTTTCTATTATATATGTTTGTAAAACGATGTAAAGGGACATTGACGGAATCCAAATTCCATCCATTTTTCTACGGATATGGTGAGATCTGGTAAACGGCAATGCCGAGCCAATGGCTGTGAAATTGTTTAGATTTCAGAATGTTCATAACAAATATTTTTGTAATGTACTTGTAACATATTTATTTGTAATAAATATAAATAACATACACAAATATTTATATTTATTATATACTTCTGTAATGTATTCGTAATATGTTTAATTATATTTATTATTTCCTAACTTGTTAATTGTATAAGGTTGATATAAATACTTAGGAAACCATTACTAGTAATACATAGAAAGTAATAACATAAATATACTGTTAATTGTTAGCCGTTAAGGTGACGTAAAGAGATACATTGAGTTTAGTCATTTCAAAAATCATGCTTCTCCGTACAACCAATTTAAAAGGACAAGGCATCGAGTAACATTAAAGGTGCCGCTCGGAGTGTCGCCTCTTGTTGTATCCCTACTCTTGGTTAATCTGCGGAAATAGGAGAACTGGCTAAACTGCAATATGGCGTACCATGTATCAGGTAGTGTATACGTGGTACATGACGCCACGATGCCATTCGTATATCCACGTGTTGCCTTATATACAGTTGCTTGAATAGTGTGAAGAAAGTGAAAAACTTATTGTTTATTGAATACAAATTTCCAAGTAAGTAACTCTTTTATGTTAATATGGTTTAACAATCTTAAATTATTAATATTATGTAGATAAACAATTGATACAATATGCATTGAATTCAATGATTGAGTTTCTTGCAGAGCAGTACGGGTCATTCCACACGAAATCGGACACCTTTTGCAGGGTTTTGTTCAAACTTGGATATATTGTAGTCTTTAGTGATATATAAACACATCGTAAAGGAAGTTCGAAAGTTTTTTAAATTGTTGATTTTATAATTGTATGAAATATAGTGTAAGTCATTTCCTGTAAATCATAACTGTTGGACTAATAAACTGTTCAAAACTAACTTTATGAGTGCATACAGTGGAGATATATGATTACCTAATAAAAATGATTAAAAATAAGCAAAGTCCTTTGTTTTATACATTTCTTATGGGAAATGAGAAAATTTGTGTTATTTCATATAATACATTCATTTAGTATCCCACATAAATGGTATACAATCTTTTCTTTCACCTTTTATAAGTTTCCTTAATGACAAAATAAGATTTTTCATAACCCATTGATCTTTCTAATACATAAAACATTTTCTTATATCTGTGGTGAAAATTTTCTAATATCTCATATTGTCTGATTTCATTGGGAAAATATGTAAAAAAAAAAAGACATTTTTCATATTTTCTCCATGAATTTGTACAATATGAGAAATCATGAGAAAATATTCGTCAGACTAACTTTGTAAGTATTCATCTTTTATTTGAAACATCCGCCACAGTTCGCCATATTGAATTTTAGTTATCCCATTTCCGCAGATTAACTGTGGCGGCGCCAAAAAACACTGTTCGATTCGTTAACACGGGAGTTCCGTCCCCCTGATTATATCTTCAATTAACAGTAAGTGGCACACCATTTCCGAAGCGATAAATTTTGTCCAATGTGTGTTATAAAATTATAGGCTAGTTAAGGATGAATCGATACAATTAAATACGAGTATATTACTCGATACTTTTGTTTCGATACCGAGTACTTTTGGTTACGTACGGTTGCGATACCAAGTAGGTATCGAAAAAAAGTACTCGTATCGAATGGAGTGAGTATCAACTCATCACCATTTAATATTGTAATTACTTTCAACACAAAGTGTATTCAAATATTTTCAATATTAAAATAATATAGGTTCATATGGTTAGGTGTGAGTTTCCAAAAATGGTATTTTCAAATACAGAACAAGTTTTCCTGCATTCTTCCCTGCAGCATCTCCTTCCAGTGATGCTAGAATCGTGGGATAACCGCGCGAGCGTTTACCCACTCTATTCCTCTTGTAGGGATAGGTAAACACACACTATGTTTTTATACTCAGGAGCACTATTCGCTTTGATAGCTAGAGATTCTTCACTTGAGACGCTTAGACAGGACTCGATAGTTGTAGTTGTTGACAAACAGGTCCGCACTACTCGCGAGTCGTCAGGGAACTATGCCATACGCACCTAGGTACAACTGCCGGCGGCCGCGCGAACAGTCGACTGTCGGAGGGTTAGTTCCTGCTTGTTTAGATTTTCTAGGACGTACAGTAAAGGCTCCATGAGAGTTTGAAACTCGGAACGCTTTAAAATTTTCACGGTGCATTGCGAATCATTTCAACACCTCACAAATCTGTTTTTTTCCCGATATCAGAGTCTTGGAACAGCAGCGAGGGGGGGGCAATAAATTATATGCTTGACAGGTTCCACGCCCCGCCCTCTCCTGGATGGGGATGAAATAGAAACTCTTACGAGGAACTTCCTATCCAACTTTCATGGACCTTTTACTGTATCGTATAAGGTGTTACAACGTGGTCCAAAAGTTTGTTTCTGTACTTGTAATTAAAGTAATTCTTTGGAATTTTAATTCAAAACATATAATGTAGAATTGTAATACTAATAAATTGTACTTAATCAAAAATTTTGATTTTTATAGGAATCGCACAATGATTTCACTGGGAAAATATACTTTACTGCTTCCCGTTCTCTTATGCATTTGCAAATTTAATGGTGTCAACAGTGTTCCTCCAGTTGTTCTGTGGCATGGAATGGGTAAAGTTTTTTATTACTATTAAGTAACATTACGTGCGTACTTTCTTTAATATACAGGGTGCTAACAAGTGCAGCACGTGGCCAACGTTACCGCGGGAAATCGGCCGGCAGACTCGCGCTCTGATTGGTCGGGGGTTTTTGTTAATATCTCGTTAACAAAGCCTCAGATAACACTTTTGCTAAGGAAAGACTTGTTTCAAATCACCTTGCGGGTCTCCCATTTCTGGGTCTTTCAACATTTTTATTACACCCTGTACATATGTTCATATACCTACCCTTGTTCACCACGAATACTTCACGAGAATTTCTACGGAGCAAAGTGCATACAATATGACTAAAAGTTATTAATATTCCGTATCTTTACGATTGAACTTTATTAAATTTATTATAATAAAATTCTCAAAAGTGTATATCAAATGAATATATTTTTATATTTAGTAATATACATATATTATTTATATTATAATTATTTATTATTGTTTATATTGTAGAATTACATTTCATAAAAGTCTGCTTCAATTGGATTATAAATTAAAATTTTGTATTAGTCACATTCTTGATAATTTATTAGTTTTGATAGTAGTATAAGTTCATTTGCGGTTAACAAGGACACTGTATTACTTAGAGGATATGTATAAAAATTAAAAAAATTAAGCACGTTTGGAGTCTTAAAAGCATCAAACTAGTTTACTAGCGCCTAATAGTATATGGAAAGAGGGTGAAATGCAAAACATTAAAAACCTCGAAATACAGAAAAGTGGACTTTATATCTCTTTCGAATAAAGCAGTTGATATAGTACGTTAAAGTAAAACTTTTGTTACCTAGAAAAGAAGTATTAATTATTGTTTTATTATATTTTATAATATTGTATCAATTAGAATTCATGATTATATTTCAGGAGATAGCTGCTGCTTTTCATTTAGTTTGGGAGCGATAAAAAAGTTAATAGAAGACACATTGCCCGATGTTTATGTTTATTCTATCCGTTTAGGAAATAATGAACTAGAGGTGAACCTTTAAATGTCTTATGATATTAACCTATTTAAATTATGTGACTAAGTATTTGTAACTTTGGTTGTTCATAAAATTTTATAGTTACGTAAATGTTATGCATCACATTTTCCTTTATTTTAATGTAATGGACAATATGTCTAATGTTTAAAGTTTATAGCAGTTGAATACCCAATGTAAACGTTTCAATATTGTAAAGGATGGTAGGAAATGTTAAATGGAACACAAAAGTTCTATAATACAATGTCTGATTTACTGTCATATAATAACGCCTTACAGCCAGAATATACTTGGAAATTTTTCGTTTTTAAGTCCCCTACCACCTTTTAAAATATTATCCCTCCGTAGAGGATATGGATCGTTAAAGACCCAGACGAATTCCCCTTCTTCCCGGACTTATATGAATAATAAGATATAATGAAAAATAAGAACATTTTTATACTGCGTTATAGAAATATTCTTATCTTCAGTAAAATTGTAATATAACTTTTTAGGACGTGGAACATAGTTACTTTGGAAATGTTAATCAACAAATATCGGAAGTTTGTGAACGATTATCGAAAGATCAACGTCTTACAGATGGTTTCAACGCTATTGGGTTCTCACAGGGAGCTCAGTTTATGTACGTACTACCCCTAAAGTTTGGTCGTATTTTCAATAAATATTTTATTTCCAACTATTTACTATATGCAGAGAGGAAATGAGAGTGCTCACGCACGGGAATTCGTTGACCCCGACATGGGCGTAGCCATGGGGGGCAGGAGGGAGCACTTGCCTCCCCTCGCCCCTTGGACGGAAAGAGTTGGTTTTTGCCCCACCCTGCAAGAAAATAATTGGATTTTGCCTCCTTCTTTTTTCATAGTTATAGAAATTTTGCATAATATTTAATATTGCAGTATAATTTGAAACACGACCCACAGCCTCTATTAATAAAGCGCATATATTTTCAACGATTTATTACTTTAAAAACAAAATAGTTTGGCTACGTACGGCTTTTTTCACTGTGGCAGTCAAAGTGTTAATAGTTTTTCCCCCCTGACTGATAACCTGGCTACACCCATGCGCCCGAATCTTTCCTTCCCGTTTCGAGCCCGTAGTTTGGGGTACCCGCACACCCCTACTGTTAAGTGATTATTGGGACATTCCACACGAAATTGGACACTTTTTAGAGTAACATTTCGGACATTTTTGACACTTGGATATGTTGTAGTCTATAGTGATATATAAACGTATTTTAAAGGATTTCGGAAAATTTTTTAAATTGTTGATTCTACAGCTGTTTGAAATATAGTTCCAACCTTTCTTCAATAAATCATAACTGTTGAACTAACAAACTGATTGAAATGAGCCTTCCGGGTATTTACAGTGGAGACATAAGAGTACCGAATAGAAATTATTTCAGTTAAAAAAAATATTTTTTAACCGTCTAATTTACAATTGTTTTAAATAAATGCACTGTTTTTATACGGGGGAACTATTTAAACATTTGAAAAACAAAGGATATAGCTCTATTTGCCTTGTTTATGGACATATGTTCAAAAATATGGACACTTTAAAATTGGCCGTATGAAAATTAATTGAAGTGAACGCTGCATCGAATTACACTGGCTCTACCAACCAAGCCGTGTGGATCTTTTTTTGTTTTACGGGAGAAAAACCTTGATAAAGGTGCACCGCCTTCGTTGGGGGCGGAGACGGCCAATGCGCGGTTTCACCCGCTAAAAACCCCTCGGTGACACTCTCGGGCGTGACGGCCGGCCGTAGGATTGTTCGACCATTCACCGCGACCAGCCCCGCCCTTGCCCTCCCTCTAGCCTTTGCGGAAGGACCCCCTTGGTGGGGGGAGGGGCTGAATGCCGTCCCACCACCTCCTATCTACAGCGTCGAGAGGTCACTTCTCGATGCTGTCTCCTCGTGGGTCGACCGTGAAAGGAGGTGGTACTCCCAGTACCACCCCCTCGGCCCTGGTTGCCCTGCCGGCGGCGCGAGGGGTCATCGCGGTTGTGACCCCTGTGAATCGCGCCCCCCGCAAGGCAACCAAGCCGTGTGGTACTACATAGGCTAGCCGTTACGGCTCGGTCGTTCGATTCGGTGGGCTTCGACGTAGCCTTAACTTCAGTCAATTTCCATATGGCCAATTTTAAAAGGTCTCCACATTTTTAAAAATTTTTCCATGAAGAAGACAAATAGGTACCACATCCTCAGTTTTGTTTTCAAATTTTTCGATTGTGCCTTACTATTATAAAATTACGTTTCTTTAAAACAATTACAACATAAATGGTTAAAAAATATTTTCTTCGAACTGAAATACTTTTGATTAGGTACTGTTATGTCTCCACTATAAGCATCCACAAAACTTATTTTGATTTATTAGTTCAACAGATAATTCATTATTCGACCGGTCGATCCAGTGTGAATCGACGCAACGTTCACTTCAGGTTCGTTCACGAGTTTCATCTTCCTGCGGCTCCCCAATTTCGCATCAGGTTCGTCTGCAAGTGACTCCATTTCTAGAGGCTCCCTTATTTCGCATCAGGATTGTCCTCGCTTTTAAACATCCTAGCGGCTCTCTGGCTTCGCGTCAGATTCGTCCGCGCACCTTACTAATAAACTAATACCATATTCCTTAGAAAACCTACACTCGCCGGCCTCTCGCGTTGCTACAGCCCGGTCTCGTAACAGCGCAAAAGCTGGATTGTGCTGATACGCTGGCGTATGCAACGTGGTGGGGAGCGAATTTGTGTGCTCGAAAGTATGCGTGAAAAGTGCCTCGCGTGGCAATATGTGTAGTGGCAATATAGCGAGAGTTCACTGTATGTGCAGTCAGAAATGCAGTTAATGCTTTGTGACCTGTTTGCATTTTGGACTTATATGTTATGTGTATACAAGTGAATCTATTACAGGAGAGCTGTGATTCAAAGGTGCCCTCACATACCAATTAAAAATTTTATTTCTTTGGGTGGTCAGCATCAAGGTGTTTTTGGATTACCGAACTGTGCCAGTTTGGAACACAACGTTTGTAACCACATGACACGAGTGATCAGATATGGAGCGTACTTACGGTATTTATAACTCCTTAGTACATATTTTCATTTATCTATTCGTTGGAAAATACTTTTTGTCACATAAAAATAATAGAATGACTATTGTTTGAACACTGAATTATACAGTTTTATATAAAAAATAAGTAAATTAGCTATGAACAGTGTGATGAACCGACAATGATGAGGTAAATGTACTTGCTTTTAATACATAGCTAGATAACAACAGTTTCAAATGACCTCTTGAAGAGATTCTTTAGCGTATACTGTGTAAAACAGCTCTGGGCAGCATAGGGACCCCTCATTCGCCTGCTTCCCCTTCCAATCTTTCTTTTGCGCTGTGTACTTTCGTAGACAAAGAAGCTCAGACTCTAGTCCCTGTTAGCTCATGGTAACGACGGGCAATAGTGGGGACGGCATTTAGCCCCGGGGAATGAAGTTTGCCCAGCGTTGATGCAGAAGTATCGGCATAAAACATAGACATAGGAATATAGGTTCGAGCATACTTTTGCAGGAGGGACGATGAGGTAAAAGTGTGCCTAATTTCTATTGGCTGCTGCCTTGCACATGCGCAGTAACGCGACGAGTGATGAACACTAACGTGCGAACTCGGTTTCTTCTAGGGGAAAAGCAATGTAGGGTTTAGGGCCTCCTACTGCTTGATTTTATTTCAAATACTAAAATAAATGTTAAACCGAATGTTAATTTCGCATAATTTTCAATAACTCCAAGACCAAGTGGTAGGAGATCTTTTCTTTACACCACTTTTTTCCCTAGCGGAAACCGAGCTTGCTCGCGGGGGAACGTGTTGTAAAAGACGTGGTAATTTGGTAGATATTTTCGTAGCGTCGTAAGGTATTATTTAGAACAATAAATGATTTCAAATGAATATTTCCAATTTAATTCATCTTATTTATTTTAATAATTGAACTTGCATATTTTCCTCCAATTTTCATAATTCCAATTCATAATGAGCCGTCCATTCGCCAAATCGATTAACTTCACAAAATGAAAAATTAAGATTTAATTTTGAATATACAAGGTATAAAATGTTAAAAAAGTAGAATTAATCACGTTGAACTGTGAACGGTTTATTAAGAATCACTTATTTAATGTTAACTTAGACATATTAATTTGTGATTATCACTTTCACAATTCGTGGTACCGAGCATGCGCAGAAATGCAACCAATCAAATTTAGACACACTTTGGTACCTCTCCCCCCTTCCCCCTGAAATAGGCTTCATTGCCCTTGCTCATAAGCTGAGCTTACACGCCGTCCCCTTATTCCTATGTCCATGAGAGATAAGTGGAGGCGCTGGTCAGTGCACAAAGAGTCGTGCTCGATCAGTTAAGAAGAGCGTGTGAAATAAAGTCTTGTCGTTTGTTTAAATAATATATTACACAAAATAAATTAAAAAAGAACGTTTAGATGATTACATTCCCCATGAAAAAACACACCATTTACAAAAAAAAATTTGTATCCATACCCTCTAGTTCAGTGATGAGCAATTCAGCGTCTGCCAAACTCACTGGCGGTCAACGGTGTGCAGCGTGCGGGCACATGGCAGTGGTGGGGGAAATGTGTAAGTGAGAGCGCGTATCTATAACTCACTTCATATACAAGTGACGTTTCTTGTCTCGCATCCGCTCCACAGGAGCCCGCGGCTGCCCGCCGCTTGCCCGTACAGGCAATGTGCCCGAGCGGCCGCGGTTGCCCATCACTGCTCTAGTTCCCGAGATATTTCGAAAAATATGTTTTCAACCTCCAACTTTGAGGGCTGTTTTCACCCCTTCAGTATGGACAATGGCTCATATAAAAAAATACGTGTCAAATATTTTTTCGCAAACTATATTCCATATAGAGGGCATCAAAATCGGCGTGTCTGGGTTCGATATGTTCCGTTGTTAGTTTGGCATGTAGAGTCCACCCTGGAAAATGTTACATATTGCTACTAATACTCTGTATATTTCGTGTTTAGCTATAGTCCAACTTACTTTGTTTTATGTTAGGTTTGTCCAGGAGAAGTTTATTCAAGCTACTTACTGGCACGATCCATATCAAGAAGAAGAATACAAGCATAAAAGTACATTCCTGTCTGATATTAACAACGAACTTCATATAAATCAGGTATGTTATTAATAGACACAGAATTTTATGCATATAACAAAATGAAAATTGCAATCAAGATTAATGAACTTATTAGTTTTTGTATACATAGTGATTTTATTCGCGTAGTTTATACTGGTTTATGTTAAAAATAAAGTAAGTGATGGAAAAACTGCTACTTAATAATTATAAACGACATGGGATAGAAATCATTTGTGACCTCACTTATTGTTAGTAACAAATGAACACAGAAATTTTTGGAATATTATGTAAAGAATTACTAGTCTGCAGTGCTTGTAGGATAAGAGTGGGTGTTTCAAAAATGTCTCTCTTCCCGGAAATGAGGGGTTCCTAGGATTATTTGAAACAACTTTTTCCTTAGCGAAAATGTTATCCGAGGCTTTATTAACGAGATATTAACGAGAAACCCCGACCAATCAGAACGCCAATTTGCCAGCCGAGTTCCCGCGCCAGCGGTGACTACGCGCTACACTTGTACTATGAAGTTCCGAACAAGCAAGTCGGCATGCATGCAAGAAAACTGCGTATAATAGCAAATAAAAAAGACGAAACAAATAAAATCATACTTTTTATCATCTTTCGTTTATTTAGTAGGAATATTATGTGTAACGTAAAAAGACGAATACACAGTTACTTTTTTAAACAGAATGGAAACCAATAATTATTTGAAGAAAAAGGTTAAAGAATTTGTAAATTCCTTTTTCAAATAACGTATTAACGAAAAGGTAATGTAACAGAAAATAAACCAGAGGTGATCGTAGTTCGTTATTGAGATAAAAATCCGTAGTTTAATAACGGGCAACAATGTTACTGATAATGAATAAGTTTCTTTAAAAAGCCCGAAGAAAAATTTAGGTACAGAAACTTGCAGAAGTATGATCAGAAATAAGTCATACCTTGCGTTAAGTTAAAAAAATAATAATTAGCAATCAATTGATTAGAACTCACCCTTTCGGAAATTCACCTCGAGCTTGTAGACCTGTGTCAGTAGGTCACTGTACCGATCCTGGTCATCGACGGCTGAAACGGTTTAGGGCGGGGTATCGCCCAGTCTGCAGGTGATCGCAGGTATACCTCACACCCACGTGTGATCTATTCACTATCCATCTATTCACTTCACTGCACGACCACTAACACTGATCACCCGACACAATCACTTAATGTATTTTTAATCGAACGTGTTGTTTCTACGTTAGGCAAATGAGTGGTCTTGACACTGGCCGATTGTTTTCAATTTATCAGATGTTTCACGTAGCCAAACGCTTGCACAGCAGCAGGCGCATATCCGTTATTCTGTGTGTATCACCAGAGCATTGCGTAATACTCCCGTGAACTGAACATCTGTGTCGCCCGATTGCTAACCGACTGACAAAATTTTTCCGAAAGGGCTTTCTCTACCCCCAAGTAGTTCTCATTGTTAAATTCTGAGTTCACTCTCAGCGGGACAACAAGATTTAGGTAAAAAGAAACTAGCGTTTTAGGAAAACACGTGCTTTGCATAAATGCAACGAACGAACCGTTGTGTAGTTTTACTGAAGCGCAGGTTCCGTTAATTTACTGTCAGGATGCCCATTGCTTCGAGATAGAAAGCAGACATTACGTGTATCGGTTTAAAAGGGTCCGAAGAGAAGAGGACCACGAACGTACCCATTGCATCGGTATAGAAAAGTCCGCTCCGGCCTCTGCTAAGGTGCTCGGACAGAGCCAAGCAGCGTTAACTCAACATGTGTCCGTGAAATTTTTTTTCCTGCTTCTCGAGGAAAACGTATTTTTTGTTTTTTATCTCAAAGCAATGGGTATCCTGGCAGTAAATTACGGGAGCCCGGGCTTCAGTAAAACTGCACGACGGTTCGTTCGTTGCACTTATGCAAAGCACGTGTTTTCATAGAACGCTGGTTTCTTTTTACCTAAATCTTGTTGTCACTCAATCAAGACGGTACGTGCAAAGCCTCACTAGCACCACAAATCGTCTACCAAGACTCATCAGTGCTCGAGGACGTCATATCAGAGAACAGAGCGATTCTAATAATCATGAACCTCCTCGGTCCAATACACAAAAAATGACACGCACCCAGCTCGAGGAGGTCATATCAGACAACGAGCGACTGGGGGCCTTTATCCTACTTCTGAATCTGTAGGCAGATCAAAAAGATGGCGTTTCGTCTGTGGGGCTGGCGGTAGACGACCCCTACCCCAGATGCTTGGGTTGCTCCTCGGCGGAGCCCTATAAGTAGCCAAAGGCTCTAATTACCGCTTGCGAGAAAACTCGTCACCTAGCGGCCGCTACCAAAAACCCAGGCAACACGGACTCAATAAGTTTGTTGCATATCCCAATTGAAACCGTGAGATTTTTTATTCGCAATTCCTGATACCAACCTATCGGTTTTATACAAGTGGCAATTTCTAATAGAAGCCAATGAATTTTTTACCTTCAAATCTTGTTTCATCCATCGATTTGGATATCCTCTTTGAACCGGATTCTTCAGATAGAACTGCATTGAACCAGGTTCAAAGTTCAATGCGGTTCTAACTGACAGTTGCAGCAGGGTTGGCATGTAGAATCCACCTTATGAAAATGTCTCAGACATGTGTTAACACCTTCTATACTACTTTATATTTCAAAAAATGTTAAACATGTAAGAGGAAAGCGTTAGTACGCTATTGTCAGTTAGCTAACCTATTACTTTTGTTTATAAAACTATCCTCTGTAAAAATGTTAATTGTTTAATATCATAACTACAAATCTTCGAATTTTATTTCAGACTTATAAAGACAGTCTCAAAAAACTTGAAAACATGGTGTTAGTAAAATTTGTTAACGATACTATAGTTTCGCCACAAGAAACCGAATGGTTTGGATTCTATGCACCTGGACAAGAAAAACAAATTCAAACTCTTGAAGAAACTGACTTATATCGTGAGGTATGAAATGAGTAATTTAACTATGTCCAAATGTATTGGAGTCAAACTATCATATAATGATTTAATAGATACCTACTATATTTTTGTCTCCCTTTTATTATCAGATTTTTGATAAAAAAAATTAACAAAGTACAATTCTTTTAGGATCGCTTGGGATTACAAGCACTGCACAAATTAGGAAAAATCCACCTTATTTCCGTTCCCGGAAACCATTTACAGTTTACGGAGAATTGGTTCATTGATAATGTGATTAAAAAATATTTGTCACAACAAACATGAAAATGTACTGGAAGAACGTCTTACATAATTGTAACTTTATTTTCTTATAATTTTGTTTACATTATATTCGCATTTATGTACTCGAACATTGCCAAATACTATAGCTTTTTAGTATACATATATTCTTTGTATTAGTACTCAATTACACGTTATTCGTAATTTTTCAACAGGATCAGCATTTTCGTTGTATAGAAACATATATGTATGTATATGAAACTTGTTGCCACGAAGGCAGTACAAATAATAATAAATATCTTCTAATATATCAATTGCAATAAATATAAATTACTTTTTGACTGACTTCGAAAAGGAGAAGGTATACAATACGACACATACGTATGTTTTTTTAATGTATATTCAGCGATTACCCTGCAACGAACGAACCAATTCAGATGAAACCTTTTGCATGTTGTACAGAATGTTTCGGTAGTGCTTCCCTTTGAAAAATGTTCTGTGTAAATAATAAAAAATATAAATTATTTTCTACTTTTTAAAGTATATTCCCAGATAGCACATGACGCTGTTAAGGCTTTCCATTTTACGGCTGTTTTAAGTTTTAAGGCGCCTTTAAGTCGTCTTCAAAGTGTCACTAGACGTCATGTCCTATCTGGGTTTCGAAGTAGGTTCGGATTTTTTATTTGTATGACCATACTTCATTGAATGTATACATAGAACACATGGTTGTATTTGTGCCTTCTTCGCTTGTAAAAGTGTATCCTTGCATTTTACTCGAGTTTAAAAATTTCATCCAGAAATGTAACTCTCGTTTAATGTCTGCTGAACGTGCCCGAGACATGCATACATATAAAAAATCTTGTATAAAGTACGTAACTTTGAATAGGTATTATAAAAATATAATAAAACATCTAGAAACCCTTAAAACGACTCAATTTTTCCAATATTGCGCGTGCTGTTCACCTACTTGGTGTATCTATAATATTAAATTTAAAACTCATTATTATATTGAGTGTAAGAGTGGAGATATGATATCCTAGGGCACTGATGGGCAACTCAGTGAAATGTGTGAGTGAGAGGGCCTATCTATAAATTACTTCACACACAAATATGTCCTGCCTCGCAACCCCTTCACAGGAGTCCGACATCTATCGTATGTCCCCAAGAATGAAAATTTCGACGACAAACGTATTAAACTATTACACATGAAGTTTTGAACATACGTACGGAAGATTTACAAGATACAGAAGAGGGAATTATTTTTATTGTTATAAGTCTGAATAATATTTAAGCTATGTTTACTGAATTTATGCACATATTGTTACAAATATATTGTAAACTCGTAATATAAGTAGTATCTGAGGCAATTGTTGTGAAATGTATTCAAATCCTATTGTAAATTGTGTATTTTCTTCAGATTTTCTCAGTAAAAACAGTTAACTGGTACACATGTGTTGTTTATTAAGCCTATCAATACGACTACCTCATATTTTCCATAAATAAATAAACGATAATTGGTAAACTTAGTTAAAATTGCATTAAAATAAATTTGAAGTTCAATTTAGCGCGAAATTTGAATTTGAAAAAGCGCGGGAAAACTGCAAAATCGAGGATTTACTAAAATCACCGACTAGGTATAGAATAGACCTATCATCCAATGCTTTTTTCTGTCCTACGATCATAGGGCTACGTAGCCCTGTTACCATTTAAGTGTCAATACCCGACGTTACCGATAAAGCATGAATTCTGAGTATTATTAGCACAAATGAAGTGTTATATATTCCATTCATATTACGTGTATCTATATGATTTCACGAGAATAAAAATATCCGATGCTTCAGTTTAAGGTTAACGGATAAATATAAGTCATGAAACATGAAACGGAAAAGTATATATTTTTTCACTTAACTACAAGACAATTTATTCTAAATGCATCGTTAATGGCATTTAGTAATGTTACTTTTTACATGTTCTTGTTTTATTCGTTTTCATATCTTGCTTTACATTTGTATATTTGTAACAGATAAATTCAGAATAGATGTAGTTTCATAAATAATTTATTAAATCTACCTTTTGGCCGGCGGTTTACAATTTCCCTTGCGGGAGTGCCTTACCGTAATGAGCCATCTCGTAACCGCGGGATTCCAGGAATCGGGTGACGTTACGGCGTGCGAGCGAGAGCGATAGAGCGAATCGCGGTATCGGTGCTCTCCTTCGGTGTTGTCGCGTGCCCAAGAATTTCGGCGGTCTATGGGGGGAGGAGTGCGAGCGAGAGAGTACGGTAGAGCGTGCCGCGGTATCGGTGCTCTCCGTCGGTCCAACGCGCTAGTGAGTTGCATCACCCAGTTTATTGACTTGACCGTGTACGCCGTGTACCAAGTACCAAGGTCGTACCATCCCGTGCTTGCTTACTTTCTCGTGAGCCGTCGTGGAGGGTGGGCGCGTGTCAACTCGTCCTTTCTCTTGTTCCTAACCCATTGTTTGTTGCAGGCATTCGACAACCATCAATTTATTTACTGTGCATATTGTTGTGTCCCTTCTCTTGTTAGTAATCCCTTGTATGTTACAGATGTTCGAGAACCATTGGCTTCGATATTTATCTTCTTATGTACTGTGATTTATTTACTGTGATTTCTATACTGTGATTTATTTACTATGCATATTATTAATCTATTTACTGTGCATATTGTTGTGTCCCCTCTCTTGTTACTAATCCCTTGTATGTTACAGATGTTCGAGAACCATTGGCTTCGATATTTATTTTCTTATGTACTGTGATTCATTTACTGTGATTTATTTACTGTGCATATTATGTATTCTATGTGTATTGTATAATGAAAAATATTTTTCCAATCAGTTATTCCATCGAAAGAAGACATCGATCAACGTCTA